>NW_010536107.1:0-10029 GCF_000687285.1 Phaethon lepturus | reverse complement strand
GAGATGGGGGAAAAAATTAACGGGTTGGGGAGGTTTGCAGAATCAACTGGTTAATGAGATATGAAAATTTTTATGAGTAAGCCCCTGCTGAAAAGCACTTGCTTGAACCAGCTTACTGCTTACCCACTGACATGGCAATTCGGGTACTCTCTCCAAAGGACTTCATCACCAAATGTGAAATTTCGATAGCATTTGAGTTTTTCATGCACTAGTTTAAATCCTCTGTACTTCCCCCTCCTTATCTTGGAACAACCTAAAATCTGCTGGGGTCCTGGCACACATTTCCTCCTCTCTGCAGGCTGCAGTGCTTCGTGCGAAGGGGAGCACTCCCCGTGGGGAGGGCAGCCAATGACTCAAATCCAGCTCAAGTAGGGAGGAAGCTCAGCAGGGTGAGGTAAGAGGGGTGGGTTTGAATGCCTTTGGGCAGAGAACAGGAGGGAAGCAGCACCCTGCCTCTCTCAGGCTGGTCCCACCTTCCCTCCAGCCCCGTTATGAGGCAGAGAAGAGCTCTCCTTTCTCCACTTCTGGGGGAAGAATTCAGGGTTTGAATGTCCATGGAAGAGCCAAGACCATGAATTTTTAAAAAAGGAAAGCTCTCTGCTTGGCCCAGAGGAAGACCTCTAACTCTTTAAAAAGTCCATGCCTTCCCTTGGCATTTCCTGTAAGACCACTTAGGCAGTTCCCTGCTGACTGTCCTCACCTTTATGAACCCCATTGCTGGGCACTGAGCAATTTGTAGACACTTTACCTGGCAACCTGAGCACCAAATTCAGGATTATTCAGCACCCTGGATTTAGGAGCTGCATTATTGCCTCTTAATATCTTTTGACATGACCTAAACCTTGTTTTGTGGTCCAAGTGAAAAAAACAGCCGCCTCAGAACAAGCCCGACTTGTTTGAAATGATTATATTTTTCACAGTTCCTTCTATGAAAAGCCCCATCATACTTACAAATGCCATTGATTGGTGTTTTTTGTACGTGGCAAAGGCTCAACAATTTTCAAGAAAAATAAATGTCCCAAACTCTCTAGAAATGAAACACAAACCCTGAGGCGCAGAGCTCAAGTTTGTACCAAACCCTGGTCTGTGATATTCCCCGTGAAGAGGAGGGAACTGGCACCACCAGAAGTCCTGGCTTTCATCTTGGTTTACTCATTGGTGAAAATCTGCTGCTGGAGAAACTTTTCAACCTGAAGTTCTCATTTGCAGTTGATTGATAAACTCCCCAAAACAACTTTTTATTGTCATGTAGATTCAACCATACAGCTACTAGGCGGCTAATGGGCTTGGCCCCAGTCTACTACTAATGATATTAATGAAGGGTTATTTTCTAGAACCTGTTCAAATAACAAACATTTAAACTAAGGGATTAAAGCAGTATGCAGTGCTCCTTTACAACAGCGCTCTTTGAATGCCCCTGTTTGCATCTGCTGCATGGTGAGAAGAAGACCCATTGTCTTGGCACTCCAGAAGGCTTCACTGGAGAATATTAGACTTGAGAAATCATTTATTGGGATCTTATCTTGCATACCTAATTGAGATGTCAGGCCACTGCATTTAAACTATAACTTGCAGACTAATTAAAACAACAACTTAGTGCTTACTTAGGGATTCAGGGAGATTGCATGATGACCTGCCTGTGTTGTAAAGGGAAGATTAAACAGACTGAACTAAACAATGTCTTTATTTTCCTGGTGATGCCTGATTTGGGGGAGTAATCCCGCTTTATCCCCAAACATAAATCTTTTTGGTATTTTAGAGGGACGTAACCTAGAGGTGCCTTATGGACCTTTTCACCTGGCTTTGATGTCCTAACAGTTACTAGCCTTAAGCTTGTTATTTTCCTGTTTTATCTTTCCCCAAATTGTTTCCAAGAGCTATTCGGTTAGTGGGAAAGCCTCATTTTTCTGCAGGGAAAATTGCAAATGAAACAATTAAAGTTTTATATACGGTTTGCTTCCTTTTATTTGCATATGCATATCATCTTCTAACTCAAAATTCTAATTCTTGCATTGAATAACAGTACATGGGCTCCTCCTGCAGAATAGCAGATCTGAACTGACAAGCTAAAAGCTTCGGGGTCACTGCTGGGACAAGAGGAAGCAGAAGGCAGTTTTCCTGTCTTCATGAAGATGATGATGCCTCGATTTCACATGGTGTGGAAGGAGGGAGGCAGACACTAAATATAAAAAGTAGAAGTTTATTTGACAGTGTTATGAGGAGGGTAACTGGAGGCAAACATTTGACACTGACATGCTGGAATGCTGTAAAAGTTTAAATTAGACGGGTACATTAGTCATAGTTGTATTAGGGGGTTCATATACTACATGCAAAAATGCATGCTCCAGTACAAAAGAAATATTTAAGTCTTTCCTGTAAATACCATTTCCCTCATTATTGGGAAATGTGGTCTCAGTGGGACCATTGACCATGTCATTGTATTTACAAAAGTATGGTTAGAATGAGATTAACAGCATTTATGGGAAGGGTTTTCCTACACAGAGGACGATGCCCATTATATAGGGAAGGCTGCACAGCTGAGTTTCAATGAAGTAGGCGTATGTGGCTGCTAGCTGGTTTAATGTAGGGTTTAATTCTATGCTGTTAAACTATCCTTAATAGCCTCATGTTCCCTAAAACAAGGGCTATTGGTGAGCTGAGATGCATTGAAGCATGTCAAGAAGGCCTACTGCAATTTTGCCAGCCCCTGGAAACCACTGGGGAATGCTTTATGGCTTCATGGCTGTCCCAAGGGAAGCTCGACAGACTTGCTTGCTCAGTCTGGGTAGGTAATAAGAATTTTCACAATTGGGTCCTTACAAGGTGATCCCCTGGGACTTGGTTTATTTGGGAAGTTCATCTGAATCCAGTATGTATTACACTGGTTGAGGCTTCTCATAGTTCCCAGTATGGATCTGCATGACTGTGATTACAAATTTTGATAACTTGCAAGATTGATGGGTGCTTTCTTTATTTTTAAGCTGCAACTATATTCAAAATCTTGCAAGGAGACACCTAGATTTCAACAATCCTCTTCCACTTTGCGGTGAAACAGTAAACCAATTTAGTGCAAATATTTCCCACATGCTCAACATAAAGAACTGGGTTACTGTGGGGCTGCTCCAAAGCCTGCAGAAACCAAAGTCTTTGCAGAAGAGCTTTGAACATGAAGATCAAGGGGGTAAGCTAGTTCCAAAACAAAGAATTGGTAAACCAGTTAGAAATCACAGTTGAAAGGATATGCTCAGCTTTAATACTGCATCCACATGTACTTGTGTGTATCTTTGGAAAAAACGTGTGTTTCAAGTCATTTGCAATGATTTCTTTCCAGAAATCCCTGCAGAAAAGGAGTTTGGACTATTTCCCTTACTTTTCTTCCCCTTCAGCTTTACTACATGTGGAAAATAAGATAACATTTTAATTGACGATGTTCATTTAGTAGTAATAAGCGACTAATTGGTCATGTTTTACTTTAAACAGTGTTTCAGTTGTAACTAGTTTTGAACGTGACACATGGTACGACAAGCTTGAGATACCAGATAGGAAAAGGATGAAAACGAAAGAGGAGTCAACCAAAAGCCACTAATACTTTGTCTTAGTAAGTTTTTTGATTGTTCTGATGAATTTGACATCAATTCTACAGAAAAAGAGAAGGCTATAATGGTGATCAGTTCATTTCCCAGAATTCAGTGAATTTGCAAAGAGGATGCTGTTGTCTGTAATCACCTGTAAGCATATAAAAAAGGAAGATGCGTAACTTCTGAGGAAGCTTAGAAAATCACATGTGTAAATACCAGGAACTTATCTTATGTCAGGGGTGGAGTGGAGAGGAGGATATCCAGGATTATATGCATAAAATAATGAACAGCAGCCTGTGCTTTTGATTGAAACACTAAAAGGTTGAACAAAATTCACCTTCAGTCTGCTGTATTATTTACAAAATTGGAAAAAAGGTGTCACACTGGGGAGGGATGGAAAATGAAGTCCAAAACCACAATTTGTATTAAGAAGGCTCTTTCTTTTCTAAACGCCAAATAGAAAATCACAACCTCAAAAGAGACTTGCTCTTTTTTGTCATGGTGGTTGCTTAAAATCAGTAGATCAGTCAGATCAACTGAATCACTGTATTGTAAAGGACAAACAGCCAAATAACCACAAACTGATTGCAAGGCAGATGCATTTTTTTTTTTAAATCATTTTTTTTAAACAGGGGAAAAAAACCTTGTTTTGCTCTAAAACATCGATTTTTCAAACTTCTCCAAAACTGTTACAGTGAGAAGCGATTTGAGGCTGTAGGGATATTTTGTCATGGGCGAAGGTGTCAGCTGACAACTGCATCTAATCGAACATTGGTATGAGTAACTCAAAAAATTTGAGTGATCTCTGCAGGAACAATGTTAGTGGGTAAAGGTCTCAAGAGATTTGATTCCAATGATATATTTAACCATTGACACTGCTATACTCAGGAAATGGCAAAGTGGGATTTTAATTTGTGTGACTTTGAAGAAAAGTGACTCACCCAAGAAAAGCAAGCCAGAGAATGAAATTGAATAAAAAAATAATCTGGATGAAAATCCGTAAAATTTTCAAATGGTAACTGATACTACACTGAACAATGGCCTTCAAAAAGAAGTGAGGCAAAAACACTGTTACATGGGTCTTTTGAAACTGAATAGAACAAAAGCTCAAGAGGATCTTCCAGGGCCATTAACACAATGATAAAGAAAAACTTGGAGTTCTGAGTGAGGTCTACAGCAAAACTTTAACATGGTAACATTATCATAGACAAGAAATTGAGTTTAAATAGTACACAGCAGATTAAACAAATAAACAAACAAATAATGAGAAAGAATAAAATGAGACTATAGCAGAGTGGTTTGGATGGAAGTAGTATGTATGACAGGTCACATTTTGGATTGTGTGCCCACGGACACCACCTTGCCAGTCACCAACACTGCCTGAGCAGACGGCTCAATGAAGTCGAGGTCCTGACACACAGTTCCTCAGTTTACCTGTCTGTTAATCACATTGATTTATTTAAGTTCAGTGAAAACTAAGGCTCCTACTAACATACAATGCCGCAGTTCTTTAGTGACCTAAGAATTTTAAGTCCCATTTGCAAAAGTCTGACAGGCGCTTTTGAAAATTGGATTCATAATTAGTAAACCAGACAACTGGACTCTTAAGATCATTAGAAAGATATTAGGTAAAAACTTCAAAGTCAATGGGATTTGTACCCCTTAGTCACATAAACGCCTCTGAAAATTTTCCTTCATGTCAATCTGCATTCAAATAACTCTTGCACTTGGCTGTAGTGTTTGTCATGACCACTGAGCATGATAAATCAAATCTCAAAAATCCGGTAGGAATAGGAATTAAATAAATGTCTCCTTAAAACGTTATATTTCCTAAAATATGAGAGAAACTGTGGCTAACCCATAGGGAGAAAAAAAAAAGTAGCTTGTTAAATCAGACTGAAGTAGCTCCAGCTCATCCAAAGCCTATTCCCAAGTGAGTGCTGGAAGATCAGAAAGCTGTGACTAGCAGAGCATAGGCAAAAGCAGATGTTGTGTCCAGAGCCCTCATTGTGGAATTCAATAGCTGGTTTGGTGAATCGTTTGAACTGGTCACTTGGGAAGGCAGTGCCAGCTTAGTTTATGGTGAGTTTGAACAGTCCAGTGTTTGACCAGTATATTCACCTCTTACTGGAATAAAGAGCCTGTGTTTGTAAATAAGATGACAAGTTGTACTGTATTAGGGTCTTTTGCAACTGACAAAGCATTCCCATTTTCCATAGAAGAGGAATCATTTGCCTGGGAAGAAATATCATCTGGCAGTATTTCTAGAGCCATGCTTCAAAGAGAAATTTGAAGCCACTCTTGTATAATGTGCAGGGATTAATCACCAAAAGCGAGATTCTTGTAAACAAAGTAATCCAAACCAGTAACACAAACCCTGTTCCTCTCCCTCGTTGAGCACTGATCAGTGTGGAGCCCATGAATATATGCGTCAAAACCCCTTCACTGATACAAAGGCACCTGACCCCATTGCCCAAGGATCAACCCACGCCCTAGTATCTCAGAGCAAGAGCGGAGCATTGCTGAAACCTTCCGGCAGCACAGAACGTAAGCAAAGCCAAGGAGAGTGGAACAACAAAAACAGCATCAAAGGAAACAGAGAAAAATGTTAGCTGCTCGGCGGTGGGAGCAGCAGAATAAACGGCAGTATTCTAGGACTGTCACCTGAGCGAGCTGATCAATGCTATTAAGACTGAGTCAATCTGTGTCTGTAGAAGTATAACAGTGCTTGAACGATGACAAATCTTTGGGTCCAAAGGGAAACATCCTTCATCTCGTTGAAAAGTGAGGACGCTGTGATCAGTTCTGGCAAGTGTTTCTGATCCGTACCTGGAGCGTTCCCATCAGGTGTCATGTACTGAAGCTTTATGCCTTCCCACGTAACGGCACCACTGCCATGCCAAGAGCCTGAATTGCTGTGGACAGGCAGTGTTGACTGCTGTTTTTTCACTAAAATGAATAATTATGTATCTCCCACTTGAGTTGATTGAAAGACGTGAGAGGGAGTCGGCAAGAGAGATGCTACCAGTGAGGGAGCTTTTAATGCGGCTAACTTTGCCTCTGAGGAAAACTGGGCTGGAGGAATGAAGGGTGGATCCTGGTCCTGCCATCAGTTCATGGCACCAGTGATGCTTAAGTGGCATATCTGTGAGCTGGTGGGACTCTGAAGCAGACAACTTTTCTATGGAGGGAGGAATGAGAGGTCCTTTTTTCTAAGCCCATTTAATAGCCCAGTCTGCAAACAATCTTCTCCTCTCTCGTTGCTGTTTCTACCCTTGTCTCTCCTTCTTGGCATGGTGCCTTTCCCCCCCTCCCCGAGCAGCAGCTGTGCACACTTGAATAGTAAATCAAACACCCTAAAAACTGTTGTTCCAAAATCTTTTCAGATCTTTCTGTCCTCTATTTCTGTTCTCTTTTTCTTGTTAATGATTAAGTCCATTGGCTTTTTTTTTTTTTTTTTTAAATCTGGTATGAACTAATTTTGCGTTGCAAACAACTTGCTGTATCACAATGCCTATCAATGAAAGGACCTAGATGTACATCTAGTTCATCTCCCGTCAATGCATGAGTTGTTGGGTAGGTCACTATCATAGGAAATGTGTGATGGGGTGTTTCACATTTCCTCTGGGAGCAGGTCCCAGATCATCTTGTGAAAGGACAAGGAAGGTGGTAACAGCTTGGATTTCCAGGTGATAGATAGCAATATAAATACAGTCCAGCCAGGGCTGATTTACATTAACCAGGGACCTGAGCCCAACATCCTAACTGGCATTTGTTTTTATGGTGTCAAGACTATTTCCACAACAGAAATGCCTAGAGGATTAATATTGTAGAGAGAGGGATGAAGACAGAACAGCAAAATACCAGATAATTAGCACCATGCAGTATATCATATGTTTTTTGTTGAACTCAACATCCATCACAGAGTAGCAGTGAGTTACTCCCTGGAAAAAATGGGTGCATTTTTTCCCCCATGAAGTTAGATCTACAGAAGGCAACTTAGGTGATAGAAATGCCTTACTCCTGCCCAAAATACCTAGCCCCTTAACTGTTCCTGTATTTTGAAACTATTGCAAGAAACTCATATTGCACCTTTAAAAAGCTCCAGTTTGGAGACAAGCAAACAAAAAAAAGTGTTTCTAGTCATTCTAGTACTGCTCCTTTTATTTCCATGAGATACTTAAGCCCATGGATAGCTTCACACTTTAGTATGTATGTCTGTGAAAGGGATGTGATGGTAGAACTTTGGCTGTGAAAATACAATGTGTGCTTTATTACAAAGAAAACCACAGTTTGAAAACCAGGGAAAACTCTGATTCACCAGCATGACTCACACATGCACTATAGAGCCTGCAATCCCTTCAGCAAAGATGCAAGCCCAGCAGCATGTAAGTACTTGCAGAGAGAACATATTTTCCCTAAATGAATGATCTTTTCAAGTACCTTATCTTACTCTTTTTGAAGGCAGTGGAAAATCTCTCCTTGGACTTTGGACGAGGTCCTTAAAGGCAGGAGGGAAGTCAGTAGACACCAAGTAAATATCCACAAAAATGACTCAAAGCCACTATCAAGATAATATCATAGGAGATGGGAAGTTAGATTTCTGAGAAGCCTGTTATGAGCCCAGGGAGGACCTGTTACGTTGGCTAACGTCTGATTGTGATTAGCAGAGCTGATCTTTTCAGGAAATGAATACTTTAGGGTTCCCACCTCAGGAGATAATTTTGACATGTTCTCAATTTCAATAAATGTGTCTGAAAGCAAAAAAAGAAATCATAAGATTTTTGGATGTCTTCAAAAAATGCAAAAAACTAGACTGGAAAACATGCTTATTTGAAGGTAACAACTCAGCTGCCTGCAGCATAAGGGAGTTCAAAGGAATTTCATATATAGGGATGAAATAATTTTGCTACATTCCTCCAATTCCTGAGACCACTGGTCCAATTGATTATAATAAAGTGTAATACTGGAGTAACAGGGCGAAGAGGCAAGCTGTTAGGGCCTGCTGCCTCACAGGGCATTCCCTAGAGAAAAGAAACCTCTTTGAGGCGTAATTGCAATTCATTTTGTCTGCTGGGGCTATGAAAAGTAGTGTAAGAACGTGCATGGGCCTTAGAGGGAGGAACACAAGGTACAGGTAAACTTGTTTATTCAACCCTCTCACATAAGTGGCTTCACTTTCAGAAATGCAAAGCACCACGTTGCTCTCACTGAGCCAACCTGACAGGGGAAGTAGCTGCTGGTTCCCACTCTCCATCACAGCCATACCCAGTGCACCCATTTTTCCAGTGAAAATAAATCCTGAAATGTTTATTTTTACTGTAGGTAACATATTAAATGTTAAAAGAACCAAGCTCTTAATTTGGTTTCCCACATTTTTGTCTTTGGTTTAGGATGGGAAACTGTCACTCTATTCTGAAAATGCTCGGGAGGGAAGGAAGCTCGCTCAGTTGAGCATACAAGGAAGCTACATTCACCATATCCTTCTATGTTGCTGTGGCTGTGTTGAAGCCACCTCTCTGCCCTCTGAAGCCATTAATTCTGCAATATATTTCCCCATATACATATCTTCTGCTTGAGTACACCTGCATGCATTCAGCTCTACTGTCTGTGAACTCTTTAGCTATATGGCACGTGTTTAGCTATATGGGCTCATTTTCCCTGCCTTTTGGACTCTAAATAGTGCCTTAACGTGCCTCTCATCCACATATGAGAGTCACACATTGGCTGAAACCTTGGCTTTTTAGCTTGAGCTGTGGGAGCATCAGGCCAGGGCTTACGTTCATACAGTAGCTCGGTGTTCCTCAGCAGAGAAGGCAGATGTAAGATTAAGTCAACTCAGATACTGCACACTCATCTCTTTACGCTGCGCTCGTATGAAAGGTCATCTCAGTCTCATAAACCCTCATGCTCATATTTCCCAAGCTAACAAACTCCTCATTTGGTTTTCAGGCCTGCCTGGAGTCTTTCCATGCTGGAACTGCTTAACTCTGGAGCTGGTGGTGATCATTAATGAAATGTATTCCCTACCATTTCCGCACCGTCAGCTAACTTGGCTTTGGACGTCAGTGTATTATACACTACTTCTGGGTAAAAACAGAGACGGTCCTCTCCATCTCATAATATTAGGTTGGACCTGCAAACTTCTGAAAGACCGGGGCTGGACAGTATTTTCTACCTTGCTGTGTTGGGTTTGTGTGGCAGGGTTTGGTAGCGGGGGGCTGCAGGGGCGGCTTCTGTGAGAAATTGCTAGAAGCTTCCCCCATGTCCAACAGAGCCAAAATGAGTCCGAGATGGACCCACCGCTGGCCAAGGCCGGGCCCATCAATGACAGTGGTAGCACATCTGGGATAACAGAGTTAAGAAGGGGGCAAAAAAAACCAAACTGGGCAATTGCAGCCGGAGAGAGTAGTGAGAATGTGCGAGAGGAGCAGCCCCGCAGCCCCCGGCC
>NW_010536106.1:0-4512 GCF_000687285.1 Phaethon lepturus | reverse complement strand
TGAACTTCCAATGGCATTTTATAAGAACTTTTGTCCATCAGGAGGTCACTGTCAGGGGGATAACATGTGATGGTCATACTTGAAGTATTTTGGGGTTTAGAAAGAGAGTTTGGGCAGCCTGGGCAGGGCTTTGCCTCTCAACCACAAGCAGGCTGGAGAGCAGCAATTGCAGGATCTCTCCTGCAGCTATTTGCAGCATAAATACTTTGGGGTGGCTGTTGCAGATGCTTGGCTGATGAAGCGTGAAGCTCCCTGAATTTGCAACTTGCTTGTAGCCTCCAGAGACATTCCTGTCTCTAACCTTGGAGAAAACCTCCTCCTGGCTCAACTACTCTTTCTACATGCTCCAATTCCCTCTGTGAGAGTGTGGAGGGTTTGACGTACAGGAGAGCAGGTCACGGGAGTCAACATTTCTTAGAGAAATCTGGGAAAGTATTTTTCCCATGACCGTCACATTGCTCTTGCATGCAGCACAGCCTGTGCTGTTAAATTCTGCTCTGGTTGAACATCAACCCGTCCCTTGATCTCCTCTCTGGCAGCTCTCGCTCTTCTCTGCCTATAATAAACCTCATATAATGGTGGTGCTGGTGAAAGTGTTCCTTTGACCATGGAGTGTGGTGGGGCTGAGTTGAGCACCGTGAGCAGGCGGCTGTTGATGATACAGTCAAAACTTGGAAACTTGCTCATGCCTTTGAGCAAAATGCTCCACTTAGGCTCATTAGCAGTAGAACCACACGTTGCCTGCCCAGCCGCCTCTGCCAGGGAAACTTCCTGCTCTTTCAAGGTCTTATCAATAGCTGCTGTGTTGAAAATGAACCCGGGGGATGGGAGCAGGGAGCATGAGTCACAGCTGGCTGTCTTCTCCTGACAAGACAGAGAAAAATGCCTTTTCTTCTGTACTATTGCCTCCCGTTGCAGCATGGCTCTGCTCTCAGCTTCAAGGACATCCCTACGGAGCCGGCTCATCTCAGCCAAAACCTCCTTGGCTTGTGGGATGGTCAGCCTTGCATGGGTGGGAGTGTGGCTGCAGCTCACCAGGCTGCAGATGCTGGTGCTTCTCGTGCTCTCCAGAAATTATGGCAGAGGAAGTCCTCAGTACGCCAGAGAGGGCTGTTCATGACCCTCAAGCGAAGGCGTTGGATGGTGCTAGGGGCTGCTCGTGGGACACTTGCCCTGACTGCTGGCTGGTGCTCAGCCAGGCTGTGATCTGGGAGGATATGTTGGATGTAACTGGGAATCTCCTGATCACTCTAGGCTGAGGGCAGCCTGGCCCAGAAGGTCTGCTCCAGCATTACACAATCGCATCAACTGAGTCTTGCCTGTAGGCCTGTTGATGTATCTGCTCATGGGACATCAGCTACTTCAGGCGTTTGTCAGAGGTGTTCCCTGTATAAAAGCATAAGAAAATGGGTGATGAAAAGACCAGAGGATTCCCCTCACCGCCTAATTATTCCTGGGACACTAATTCCTCCAGTAAAACCTACCCAGATCCTGGGCAAGGAAGGGCAGAGAAGACCTTTGCAGCCATTCATAGTGGGGCCCTCCATGCCTGCTTTTGGTGTCTTCATAGTCCCTAATCCATCTTCCATGCACATTCCTGTGGAGAAAGCACTCACGTTTCGCTGCCCACAGGAACGAGTTTGTTTGGTAGCTCCTGGAAGGGATAACTATTTCTGCTATGTGGCCCCTGACATGTCTCCCCACTGCCTGGATCTGTCTCACTGCTGTAGCCCATGAAGATGTCCTCTTATCACTGCTCCACGTTGCTCCAGGGTGTTTGTGTACATTGCTTTTTAATTTACTGGCCTCTGCTCACAGGACTCGGCTCCTCAAAGAAACACCAAGCATTAGACCCTGATGACCAGTGACTCTGGCCGCAGCAATAAGGTTTAATGTTGTTTTACCTGTATCTTAAGCCCAGCAGCTTAAGCCATTGTATGTTATTAATAGGTTAATATTTAAAGGGATTTTATCCCTGCATCAGCTGTATTTCCAGTGAAATGCATCCCAGCTCAGAAACCTTTTACAGCTGGACAAGAAATTTATAATCCCTTTTCATCTCTAACATACTCCGTCCCTGCAGAGTAGTTTCTTTAATTCCCAGAGTGGTTAAGTATGAATCTACCATGAGCTACTGAGTCTGCCCCAGTCCCTGCACTGCAGCACTTGCCCGGAGAAAATACACGGCTCCTGGTAAGATGATGGGAAATTCCTTCGGTAGCATAAACCTGTGTGGAAAGAATGTAAGCTGGTAAAAAGAGCGTGGTACAGTGAAAAACAATGGGTTTGTGGTTGAGGAGGAGGCAGAATCAAGAGTGTTCAGGATGACACAATCTCCCTGTTCCTCTCTTGGCAGGAGGAGGAGGATTCCTCATCCCTAATCAAAACCATACTTTTCTCCCTCTGACCAGCACTTTTGTGAGCGGCTACAAGCCCAGGCTGGGATTCCAAGCAGCAGAAAGGGTGGATCCCTCCCCAGTTCTCCATACGGCACTGCCGCCTGTTACCAGTAAAGGGAGATCCTCCGTCAGCTGGGAGATGGAGGTGTGCGCACAGGTCTCAACAAACAGCAGCGTACCCGAGACTGCCGGCTGAGGACAGGAGCCACGAGCCGGGGCAGGACTTGGCAGCATGCTGGAAAGTATTTCTGAGTGCAAAGATGCCCCTGCTAGTGCCGTGTCCATCCCACCTTCTCTGCCTTCCTCTTCTAGGCCAGGAGTTGTTTACACTAAAGTCTCCGTAACATTTGGTTTCAACTCTTGACTCAATGTCGCACAAAGACCATTTCCACTATTCTCCCTGAGTTAGCAGATGTCCTGAATTTGGCGTGGAAATGTGTTACTCACAGGTAAAGAGAATTCATTAATGATTAATGATGCTATCTGAATAATTACCTCATTCAGCCAGCTTTTCTTCTGGCTTTGCAAGAAAATATGCGTGAAAAATGAGGACAATATCCCCGTTCTGTATTACCGTATATATGGAAGCACATTTCTTCTAAAAAGAAGAAAGCAAATTTGAGAAAACAAATAACTGAAAAGTTTCCACAGTGCTTGTGCACCCATGTTGTCTCCAACACATCTACCCTGAAACTCTGCACTCTGCAACGTTAGAGACCTGGTGCTCGAGGATAACCCTCCTCACGGAGAACGTGCATTGTTATGCATTGAAAAATCTAAAGTTTCAGGTGCAGATTGTCTGAGCTGATAACCATGCACTTAATATCAAATTTCTATAAGCAATTTCTAGACAAGAGCTCCCTTCAGCCAACTCGGTGGTAAGGTTTCTTGTGTATATTTGTATGCACATAAAGGGGACATTGTTTTAAGGTCCTTTTGTGCAAAATATTCATTTATCAATTGAAATTAAAATACTAATTATTTAAGACAAAAATTTAAACATTTATATTACCAGCTAGTATTTTGGTGTTCAAGAGGAACACAAGAGGATTTCTTGTTTATGAACTCTCAACATTTTCCATAGTTACCCAAATATGTAAACAAAATGCATTTCAACAAAACCCAATCTGGTAGTCCAGGAAGGCAACGGAGTAAACCTGATGCCAACCTTTTTAGAAAACCTCCAAAACTGATCCAAGGAAAACTGCTATCTGCAGACAAATAGACAAAATTCTATAGAACAAGATTTGCTTTGGGCTGTAGTAAACCACAACCAGGTGGGACAGATATATACGTATGGTGGCAAAGGGCCAATGCATCTTTTGCAGAGCAAAGTCATGCCCCTGAAGTCCAAGAGGGCTTTTCTGATGGAGTCAGTGAGCACAAAGACATCAGTGATCCGGTTGAGGACCAGAAGGGTGTCCTGCCATTGAGTGGCTGGGTGATATTCAGGAGTGAGACATTAGATTTACTAATTGAAAGTGTCAGACGGGTGGCACAACAGCCAGGCTGGGCTCAAAATTAGGTATTTACCATTCGAGAAAGAGAGCCCAGTCTTCAGCGTCAATCAGAAAGGCATGTTAGGAATTGCCAGAAAAGGGTTTGAGATCAAAACAGAAAATATCTTTACGCTGCTGAGTGCCTGGTTTGTTCCTATCGCTTGTGGTTCTGGTTGCCCAGTTCAAAGACTGAAAAAAAAAAAAATGACTGAGGGTGAAAAGGTGCATCTTGCATGGAAGGGGAACTAAACGGAGCTGGGCTCTTGACTCTGGGAAAGACAGGACTGAGGGAGAAGCAAGTTATAGAGGTGTAAGAAACTTGTGAATGATATGGAGAAGGAAAGGGGTAGGGGGCAATTGTTCATTGCTTGTCAAAATACAGAAATTGGGGGTATTGCTTGAAAAGGTAATACAGCAATTGGGGATATCTCTTGAAAAGGTAATACAGAAATTGGGGCTATCTCTTGAAAAGGTAATACAGAAATTGGGGGTATCTCCTGAAGATGAGGCAGTGTGATTTCAACGAAGCAAATGGAGATGTTTTTCAGTTGAGTAAGGCTGCATGAGTTATACTCTTTATCTCTGGACTTACATCTTTAAGAGTTTCTAGCATA
>NW_010536105.1:0-1787 GCF_000687285.1 Phaethon lepturus | reverse complement strand
GGCTGCTTGTCTTCCCTCGCTCGTCGCATAAGTCTCTTCCAAAAAAATTGATGAAAGCTAGACTTTTTTTGGAAATATGTTAGTAAAACTAGTTTTCCTTCCATTTTCTAGCTATTGTTAGCACATATATGAACTTCAACTGATCAGACAATGCATTTTGATACTTGTGTTCATATCACTCCTTGAAAAAAAGAAAAAGATATATTTCCATTCCCATTCCAGGCAATGCTTTACCTATGGCAAAGTATCCTTCAAAATAACAAACAATGAAGAAATACCTATGTACATAAATAACTTTATTCTATAAGCAATTTCATCTGTAAGGGTTTGGGACATAACTGTGACCTAATCTACAGGAGGATCAAACTCTACACCATGACAAAACCATTAGGGATACTCTTCAGCAGCTTTTCCCCATGATTTTGGGAAAGTGATATCTCCTGGCTCAGTGAAGACAAAATCTGAAAATTTCATAGCCAAGGATTATATTCTAGAAGGATATAAAAGCAAAGATATATAAACTAATTAGTTTGCTGAACAGCAAGTGTATTTCTTTCCAAGTAAATAACTTCTGCAAAATATTGTTTATATAGTTCTTGAAAATTGGTTTGAAGTGTTGTTTAGACAATCTTATTATGTATACAGATAATAATTTCCATCAAGAAATTATGCAAAAGAAAATGGACGCACCAGCTGGGTAAATCTATCATACACTGGCAAAAAGTAACAAGCACTTTTAATTAGCTGAGTGAATGTAGTTTGCTGAATGCTGAAAGCACAGACTCACTCATATTAAAATGTGCCTAATTTTCTGTGAAAAAGTCCCATCTGAACAGCCCCATCTGAACATAGTCAATCATACTAAAAGCCACTGGTGCCTAGTTTGATTTACCAATATAAAATGCAAATGAGGTGTTTAAGTGGAGTGGCAGATATAGTGGGGCCTCTTCCAAACCACCAAGTTAAATGCAAGCAGACAGCACACTGACTGTGCAAAGAAAATTTTATCATATTCGTTTGATTAGTGCTACAAAAATTTAATTAGGTCAGCTAATTACTTGTCAAATTGCTCTACACTAGACAAAAGGCAGAGCATGTTTTATTCCTGCAAGAACCCTGTGTGTATTTTAGCCCAAATGCGATCTCCCCATTTGCAAAAGCATTATTAAAAGAATGAAAGATGGTACAACAATCTCCAACAATGGCAAATTGTACAATGCATATAATTAGACAAGGCACACACCACTATATCCATATGTCCATGATCCCTCATGTCTAAAAATATTTAATAAAATATTTCTAGGAAAATACTGTCAAAACAGATTATTGCAAGGCTGTCAGTTCTTCATAAGAAGCAATGTATAGAAAATACTCAGCGGAATAAACAGCTCATCCAAAGCAGAGCCTCTTCATCCAAATGAACTCTGTCAAATGTGGTAACAGGGATACACTTTATCTGTACCTTGGTAAAAGGAAATAACATACACTGTTAAGTTAAGGGCTGTATCACTATGTCTATTTATTGCTAAGCAATGCCAAGAAAATTAGTCATGTGGGAAAGGAAAAAAGACAAACTTGGATGAATTTCACATTTTACAGTTTTATTGGTGTAAATCGGCCACATAAGAAGAACACCAGGACTTTAGTGTAGAAGAGTACATTTCTCTTCTTGTGTATTTGCGTTCACATGCCATGAAAGCTGCCAATTTTTGTTCAGGAGACTGCATTTGCTTTTGCAGGTATTCAGTGTAACTAGTCGGAAGCCACCGAGGCGAAGGGCTCCGGAG
>NW_010536104.1:12273-12484 GCF_000687285.1 Phaethon lepturus | reverse complement strand
TCCGTGTGTGCCCGCGCGGTCAGCGTCCTGCCCGTGCCCGTCGCGCAGCCCCTGCTCCCGTTCCTGGAGGTAACTCCAACTCAGCCGTGACCTTCGGAACGGGGCAGCGTGCGTCTGTGCGGGTACAGGCGATTATCGGAGAGTCCAGCTTGACTCAGATGAACTTCAGGCCCCTCGGTTTCGTTGTTTTAATCCTGTCAGCATTACTCCA
>NW_010536104.1:11762-12262 GCF_000687285.1 Phaethon lepturus | reverse complement strand
GTTGTGCGTAGCTTTTATTGCCCTTTAGGCTCGGGTGTACCGTCGCTGTAAAGCTTTTGCAAGGGATTCACTCTCCAGGTAAACGTGGTAGAGATTGAAGTCGCTCCATCGCTGCATCTTGCAGCCCTGTGCCCTCCGGACAAGCTTTACACATCTTGCGGGATGAGTATCGTTCTGCATCAGCATCGCAGTTGTGTTTCTCTCTCTGCTTTACGCTCGGTTGCTTTATTCTTCCCTTTTTTTAAAAGGCACATCTACGTACGCCTGCGTCGGGGTGCCCCATCCCTTTTTCTACACAGCATGAAAAATACCTATTACAGCCCCTTCTCATTGTTCCTTTCTTTCCATTTTTATTTCGCGCGTCCTCTGAACCAGTTTATTGGCTGCGTGAAACGGGGGCGCTCAGTGAAGCTAATTAGTGTAAATGGGCGTTTTAAAAATGAAGTCCTCGTTGCCTCTTTGCATTTCCAACCTGTGGGTTACCTAAAAAAAAGTCCCAG
>NW_010536104.1:10713-11731 GCF_000687285.1 Phaethon lepturus | reverse complement strand
GCGGGTTCAGCGGGGGAGCGGCTTGTGTGTGTGTCTGAGACGGGAGAGCGATGGTTAGACCCCTCTCCTCGTGCTCCCGTGTGCCTGCCAGGCGTTACAAGCCTTCTGTGAAAACGGGCTTCCACAAGCGTGGTGCGGAGGACTGGGAGGCGGGACCTGCCCTCGCGAGGCTGCGCTCGGCTCCCTGGGCAGGTGAAATAAGTTCTGCCTCCCCTCGAGCCGGGCGATGAGCAAGGCAGTGGGCTGCAGTCGAGTTTCATTACGGTTCCGAGGGGAATTACCGTATTTCAGTCCTTGCCCATTCGGTTAAATGGGTGTGAATATACGCAGCTAGCCTGAGTGCAAGCCACGGCGTGCGCGGTGCCGTGCGGCCCCTGGGACGTGGAGGAGCCTTTTGGAAGTTGACCAGAACTGCCTGTTTTTAAGCAATTTCTTTCCCCACGATGAACTCCAGAGCTGAGGTTGGCCACCGGCCGGCTGCCCCAGCACTTCGGGTGCCCCGTGCTGGAGACGGGAAGGCTATTCGCCATCGCCAAAACTGGAGGTTTTAAACAAATGCGTTCAAGTGCGTGTTACAAATGCGCCGAATGTGCGAGCACGCTATCTGCCTCCTCCTGGAGTTCCTTCCACAAGCAGTTATATCGGCTGACATTTGTCCTTAAGTATCTGAAAACTGAAAAAATTAGATTGTGGATGTAGATGTTACAGGAAAAGCTTTGCAGGGAACTTCGTTAATTGTCACAAAGAAAAATACTCTAAATTGTATATTACGTTTGAATGAAAAAATTACTTTACCGGGCAAGCCAGCCAGGCTTTCTGGGGCAGGGGCGTGCTGCCAGAGCCACCCATGGGTCCTGCCAAGCATGGTTGTGCGTTTGCACGTCGCTTTGAGGGTGCGGGGGCTCTCGGTGGAGCCCGGGTGCCCGAGGAGCAGCGTTGGGCTCCCCTCGCCCCGGTGGTCCAGGGGCAAGGCGCTGTCCTGGCATCCTCGGCACGGCTGCTGCAAGCCGTCCCACGT
>NW_010536104.1:352-10684 GCF_000687285.1 Phaethon lepturus | reverse complement strand
GCGGCCGCGGCGAGCACCTGCAGCGATCCAGCTGTTTGCTGCTGGAGAGCCTGCCCACGCCGGAGTTGTTCCTTACGTGGCGTCTCGGCTTATGCAAGTTGTCAGAAACCTCCCAAGGTTTGAAAAAAATAGAGCAGAGAACTGGATTGTGACCGTTTTTCAGTATCAGTAATAAAAACATGATGATCTATTTTCAGGTCACGATTGCACTGATCGGGAGAAACGTTATTTTGTCTGGTGGGAAGCACGGCCGAAGCTTTGGCTGTCTGGCAGTGAGGTGGTTAACCTCCAGTCCCTGTCTCGCGTCTTGGCTTTTGGCAGATGGAGAGGGATGTTGGCTCGCTCCTGATGAGAGCGGGAGCGCTCGAGTCTATTCCAGCAAAGACAAGGGTATTCCCAGCCGGACTCGAGGGCTCGCCCCTTTTTTCCGCCCTCTGCGTCTGGTCTGCCTTGCACGTTGGACCGGTTACAAAGAATTTCTAACGGGGGAGGTTTCTGCGAGCTGCTCCCTGCACTGATTCGCGCTGGCCGCCTGGCTCTCGCCAGCTCTTTTCTTGCAAAACAGTAGTCAGCCGCACGAGCAAGTTCACGGCCGTCCCCGACGAGAGCACGAGACGGGGCTCTAGTTGCCCCTCTCATCTATTAGCGCTTGGCACAGCGGACGGAGGAGCGTTACTTGTAGCGAGTGGGTTTCAGAGTAAACGCTAACCACAAAAGGCAGCGCTGGTCCTTCGGCGAGCTGACGCACAGGAAGCGTCTAGGCCTAATGAGCAAACTTTTTAATTTTCCAGATGACGGAGCAGAGGAAGCAGAAACAGCGCATCGGTCTCCTAGGACACCCTCCGCCCATGAATGTGAACCCGCAGCAACCGGCGTAAGTCGGAAGGGTCGCTTGCCCCTCTCGCCGCCGCGCGAGTAACGCCAAGCCGGAGTTCAGACCCGACCACTAAGGCTGCTTCTGTGTACGTTCGGTTCATTCTGTAAATAACCTGGTTTTATACTGTATGTATATGACTGCTACTATATAAAGTCTTGGGCGTACGTATTGTAATTAGAACTGTTGGCACGGGACGGAGGTTAAACTTTGTGCCAAAACTATCAAAATTGCCTTTTTCTTGGAAGGACTAAAGAGAGCACCTGAATTGCACTTGAAAAGAATATTTGACTATGTGACATGTATTTTGTATTTAAAAAAAAAAATAGAATAGCTAGTATTTATGTTTTTATACAATTGTGCAATATGAATTATGCAATCACAATATATTTGTAACTCCTCAATGTCCTAAAGGGAGTGCACATCTTTGAATCTGGTGTGTTAGTACAATGTAATAAATGGTATAAAATTACAGGTGTAAATGAGGCTGCTGCAAAATTGTGTTCCTGGTGATTTTTCATAGCCTTGGACATTTTTGTACCATGTGTGTAAATACCTTGCAATGCCATATCTGTTGCCTCTTCCTCCCAGAGATAAGACGGGGAATCCGTCAGCTGTTAAATTGGTATCAATTAAAGCAAACTAATACTTTGAAGCTTCCAAACGAGGAAAGCAGGAGGTATTTTACAAGTGACTTCTTCAAAGTACTGAGGCTAGAAGAGCTCAGATACCAGGTTTTTTAAATGCTAAGATTTCTTAAAGGGAACTTTTTATGCAAAATGAAGTTTGGGATGAGGATGCGCTACCGGTGAGTCGGTGCAGTCTCCTACGGACATTTTGTGCCACAACACCCAAAACCTATCACGGGGCTGTCCGAGCTTTGCATTCTCAGTGTGTAGGATCCTTTTTTTTTTTTTCCTCCCCCCCATTAGAGACCTACGTGCCTGCTAAAGCTTTAGCAAACAGGCATTGCACCGACTGAAACATGACCTACCCCGATAGGACTGTAGCTGAGCACTGACATACGTAATGCTTGTGAGAGCCACTGGTTTGAGGTTGGTCTGTCCCACCCTTTCCCTCTCCCCCTCCATTCGGTCACTTTCTTTGGTTTCTGATTCTAGAGAGTATGAAAGGAAACTTTTTTTTTCTTTCCTCCAGTCTGTTGCATAGTTTTATACATGGACCTCATTTTACAAAAGCTAACTTCTCTGCAATACTGTCTACAAAAAAAAAAGGAAAAAAAAGAGCTACAAACAGAGCTATGAAAATTTGTAAATGCATAAATATAGGTATTTAAATAAATGATGCAAAATACTCTACGGTCAGAGGCTGCTGGTGGTTTGTCTCCCCCCTCCAAGGTGGTGCGTGGTTGTGTTTGCTGTCGCGCTTGCCCACGCGCCCCGGAGAGCCGCGCCGCAGGGGTCTGCAGGTAAGGACGGTGCTTTTCCCAGCTCAGAGGTTGGGCTTTTAATAGCAGAGCGAGTCCTGCCTCCTCGGGCAGCACGAGGCACTGGTGCCCCCGGAGCCTCGCCTGCCATCGCTCCAGTGTCGGATACATCAGACCCTCACTGCTATCTCAGGCGGGTCGTCCTCAGACTGGAGCGTGCGAGAGCTAAAATCAACCAAAAGCACCTGCTCCTGCTCCAAGCAGCGTGCACGCAGGAGCGTCGCTGGTTATGCGTATTTGATTAAGGTGCAGCGGGAGCTACCTGGTACAATTAATCACCTTTCATCTGGTAAGCGCACACAGCTGGCTGAAACGGGTGCGTCTCCCTAAGGTCATGGCGAAACGCCAAAGCGAGGGCACGCGGGGCGCGGGGAGGGCAGCCTGACCAGCGGGCTCCCGGCCAGAGATCTGCCGGCGAGACTGTGACCTCTTAATGCGCGTCCTTCCCCCCCGTCCCTGCCCGAGTCTGTCTTCCCTCTGCTGGCTCCCAGCAAGGCGAACGCAGAGGGAGCGTGACGGGTGCGACTGCCATCGGGGTTGTGCAATGAAGGAGCAGGATTTCGTTTTCTGTGAGCAGAGACACGGATCTGACTCACTTTTCCCTTCGTGCCATCCAGGGATGAGCAGACACACGCGCGTCTGTCGGGCTTCCCGGCGTCTCTGCCAGTCAGGTGAGAGGGAGGAGGCTGCAGCGCAGCCCGGCAAGGCGGCTGCTTCGAGACGGCTTCGGTGCAAATGCTCAACGTTGCTTCATCTTTACCTTAAAAAGGCAACAATACTGCGTGCTTCAGCAAAGGCACAAACCCCGGTCTGCGCCGTAACCCCTGTGAAAATCAGCTGAGTAAGATCGGGTGTTTTCGCGTGCGGTTGCCCTTTCCCAGGAGATGTGGGGACATGCAAAAAGTGATAGTTTTTTTTCCTGCCTCCGGTACAGCTGCGGCACGGCGACTGAAGCGGAGCGCAACCACGGCCCCGGCAGCAGAAAGGGACGGCGGCGTGGGGCAGCTGGGCGGTTTGGGGGGGTCCAAGGCCACGCTGCTTCCCCGGCCCAAGCAGGGGCTGCGTCAGCTCCCGGTCAGGAGAAAAGCTTCTGCCTGGCAGCGGGTTTGCCCCTGCAGCGTCCCAGGTCCACGCCTGGGTGAGGGGGTTCCGTTCCGCACTGAGATCCGGCGCCTCGTGGCAACTTGTCCGTTGATCTCGAGGAAAAGCTGCGTGAGGGGTCTGTTGAAATACCGCATTTTGGGTATTTTTTTCCACAAAAGCTGAATATCTCTTGAAACCACAAGAAGTTTTATTAACAATTTGTAGACTCTGAAGTGAAAAATAAGACCCAAAAAACTCAACCTAACCTCTCTAAAACCCGAGATCAGAATCTGTAATGATACCCTTATTATCTTTATTATACATTATTCCTTACGCCAGGGCCCGGGAGGCTGAGCGTCGCCGCCGGAGACGCCGTAAGATGAGGTACGTGGCTCTCGCTGCCCGCCTCTGCGGAGGTCCTGCAGTCGTATTTCTCAGGGACATCAGCGACGAACTGCAGACGGGGAATCCTTCGGGAGCGTTGGGATCGGCGTGCGCTGTGCCTCGGGTGCGATAGCTACAAACACCAAAAGATAACTTCAAGGAACAAAACCAGCACTTGCAGACCGCAGCCGGCGGCGCGGCCGGGCCCGAGGAGCGGACTTCCCTCTCCACGCGGAGCCCGCGCGTGGCGGCGGCCGGGAGGAACTGTCCCACCTTCAGAAAAAATGGCGTGGGCGCGCCGGAGGGGGAAAGCAGGAAGGGTGCCTGGGTTTGGGAAAAGGGGCTTGCGAGGAACTGGGATCGCGGGGCCTGGTAAACAGGAGGGAGGAAGGAAGAGGTCCCGTGTGCCGTCAGAAGGTGCTGCTGGCTGCGGGTGTCAGGAGGAGGAGCTGCTCGGCTGAGCCCAGGAGGTTTAGGTCCTACATGGCGGGGAGCCTTTTGTCCTCCCCGATCTCCAGTAAAATCAAAGACTGGGTGACACTTAGAGTCAGCCAGCGTACGGGTTAGGCTGAAGCTGGGGGGTCTCCGCCTGCCTTGCAGGAGCCTGAGATTGAGATTGAGATTGTTTGGGATCAGGTTTCTGTAAGCAAGACTGCTGTGCGTTAGAGTTTGGGAAGACGATTACTTTGTCTTTTAAATAAGAACTTTCCTTCGGAGGTGAAAATGAAAGTGCCCTTCCGAAGAGGAAGGAACAAAAAGAATCTACCAATTTTGCTAATAATGGAAAGTCCTAGAGGGGAAGGATCTCCATGTATTCTTCAATTTGCGTGAATGGCTGAGTCTGTGGATGAGAATTCTCTTCGCTAATGAAGCAGGTGACATGCTAATCAAGGCAATGCAAATAACTGCTCCGAAAGCACAGCCGCGGCCCCGAGACCGCCACAATGGCAAATTCAAGCCTCATCCTCGATTTTGCAGCAAATTGGCGGAGGGCAGGACAAAGGAGCCGGGATTACAGTCTCCGTGCTCACGGCAGGGACTCGCGATGGGGCGCGTGTGATGGATACCTCGTTACATAATGGGGACTTGATTGATACCGTGTCGGGAAAGTCATAATATAGCTCCATATAACAATTCGACTTGTCTCCCAGAATGGGAAATGCTCCTACACACATACTTAATGGGGTTTTTTAAATTGCCCATTGTATTCCTGAACAAGAGAAACTTATTTGGAGTACTTTCCCTTTTACGTTTCCAACATAAGCATCTGAAGACGTTGCCCGCGTGTGTTCTTTGCACTCCCGCAGCCCCACTTGCCTTTTCCCCGGCAGCTGTAGGTTTGCCCAAAGCGAGGTGTTAAAGGGACGCCCGTGAAGCGTACCCGTGCCAAAATATCCAAAGTAAGTACTGCATCAAGTAGCTGCTGCAAGACGGGACACAAAGGGGCCAGAAGCCCAGCGATGACTGATCTGGGTGGCTCTTTGTTTTAATTGGAGATTACATCGTTTTCAGACGATGTGACCAGGTTCTCACACGCCGCGATGGAAGTTTGGTCCTGAACTGTGAATTTCCTGGCCCCGAACAGTGTAGAGTGTAACCTGTACATTTAACGTGGTGCATTTACTTTTACAAGCAGACAGACCCATGTCGCTAATCTTTGAACTTGGCCAGTACGAGATGTTGATATTTGGAGCAAAATCAGTACAAATACTCCACCTGCGTGAAACCGGCATTTTAACTGAGACATAAGGAGTAACTTCGGGAGATGTGCGCTACCTCTGTGTCCGATTTTTTATGTGCTACCTTTCCAACCTTCTTTCAGACCGAACATGTTAATGAGATGAATGTCAAAACCACCCACAAGTAAACCAAGTTGTCCCATCCAGTAGGCTAGTGTTGATTTGTTTTTAGTAACTAGCAAGGATGCTGGAAAACCCCTATAAAGATTCATTTTCAACAAAAAGTACCAAAAACTCCACCAGTTTTGCATCACAAAGTAGTGGTTAAAGTAAAGATTTGAGTAAAGCAGCATGTCTGTGGTTTTTGTGGGTGGATGCATCTCGGAATGACTATCAAGCTGTCAGAGGGGAGATCTGCATGTCATCTCTGCCTATGACAAGCAAAATCTGCAGTGACAAATATCTTTCCAGTACTCGGCTGTGTTGTGAGCCTCGTACCCCTCCTGCCATCCATAATAGTTAAGTCTTGTCAGCACGTAGCGTACGAACCCGCTTTTTTTTTTTTTTTTAAACTAAGGAAGGAAAGACAAATATGGATCAGTACTGTAAAGATGCAATCAAACGCCACTGCCAATGTGCTTAGTCATACAGAAATCCACTTCTGAGATGCACACGGGAGATGCCACGCCGAACAGTTGTGTTAGACCAGCTAGCCCACTCTTGGCACGCTCTCATGAGTTTTTGTGATGCTTCTCTGTGCTACGTGTGTGAGTGGGACACTTGGAAATGAAATTATGTAAGGCTGAAGGGGAAAAGAAAAAAAAGATGAGACCAATTCTTGACCGAATCAAAGCAAATCGAGAGAAGTCTGAATACAGATGCAATTGGAATGGCAGCTAGAAAAGTTGGCGGAAAGAAAACGTTTAGGTGGTAGGGAGATGCACAAAGCCTACAGCGCTTTTGCCTAATGCGATGAGGCCGTAGTGTCGGAGCGCGCTCCGTGGTCGCCCAGCCGCGGGAAGCCGTCGCTGCAGCTCGGCTCCACTGGCAGCTGGAGCCTCTTCGTCCCGCGCTCGGGTCTCCGTGGGAAAAATGGAAGCGGTTTGTCCCACTGCAACATGGGATAAACGTCTGAAATGCCAAAAATAATCACGATATGGGAAAACCACCCTGTGGTTTCAGCCCAGCTGAAGTCGCAATCCCAGGAAGCATTTACGGTCTGTGTGAAAACAAGCTGACAGCTGGATAAATTGCCTCGAGGCAGGTGCCTCCCCCGGAGCCCCAGGGAGCAGGGACAGCCAGACCCATTTCGGGTCAGCCTTCCCATCCGGAAGAGCTATCATCCTTCAGGTCCATCTCTCGGCTTTCTCACCCATTAGTCCTCCTCAGCTGGCTCTTCTCACCCTGGCACTCCATTCTTTTTTTCTCCCCTTTTTTTTTCCCCTTTCTCTCCATTGTCTCATTTTGGGAATGACTTTGCAGCTCTCCCTTGCCCAGAGCCCTTCCACTGCCTGGAAATGGTACCCAGTCCAGTGGTACCCCATCCTAAGGGAAAGGGCAGAAGCAAAGCCTGTTCCTGGGGCTTAGTGAGGCAACGGGTTTGTCTTCACTTTCCTTTTCTAAGGAAGCACTAAGTAAATACACCGAGCACCAAATCTGAAGGCAGCAAAGAGTGGAATTACATATCTGTTCCATGTGTTTCGATACAACTTTTAAAATAGCGGAGATGCTATGTATGTTATGATTTCCATTTCACTTGTGTCCATAATACTGTTTTTACGCAACAGAGATGGAAACAAAATCTGTTAAGTCTGTAAGAAACATTTACTTACGAATGATGGGAGCAAACATCATGTACAATTAAATTACAGAAAGAAAATTATATCCCCTCAGTGTTAGTATACCTGAAAGTAGTTAAAAATTGCAGTTTGCCTCTGTTTGCACAACACGGGGAGTTTTCACGACAATTTGATCACAGGATGATTCATTATCCGTAAACCAAAGAACCATTATAATCAAGTAGCACAACAACTTGCAGGATCCAAATCACAGAGCATCTCCCAGCGGTTCCCGTGTCCAACCCCGTAGCTGGTGGGTAAACTGCCCCACATTTTCAAGAAAAATCTCTCCTGGTAAATTTGGTGTAGACCTTTGCAGTGTGCCCCAGTGACTAACAGCCTTTATGGGTAAATGTACTTACTGCCTTTACTTGGAATTTTTGCAGCCATTGAATCTCATTCAAGTATGAAAGGTCGTCTCAATGGCTGGGAGATTTTTGCAGAGAGCCATCTGGATTGTGTCCACTTAGATCTAGAGCTGACAAGAGGATCAGGCTATCTAAACCCAAAATGCGGATCCTTGGAAACCCAGACGCGCCCTGAAGACACCCCCAAACCTACGGCTGCTCTGCGTCTGGAAGAAGCCAGGACTAGAGCTACGGAAAACCTCAAACAGGCAGGGCTAGACAGGCGGGACGAGTCGTCCGCAGGGAAATGCTGCTGATGGGCTCACCTTGAGCGTGCTCCCAGACACCCCTCTCTGCTGCACCGGGGAGCCTTCCTCCCGAAGGTGTGCGTTTGTGCTTGGCAACGAGAGCTTGCTCTTTTTTTTTTTTTTCCCCCTCTGAAATTAGAAATTGGGAGGAACAGAAGGAAATGGTGGCCTCCAAACCTGCTCAATGTAAATGCTGGGAAGAGAGATGGAAACATGGGTTTCAGGCAGTGCCTTTGATGTCAGTGCCATCACGGCCGCTCCCAAGTTTCTTCATGGCCCCATGAAGGCTTTCTGCGCAGAGCCAACGGCGCCGGCAGCGGTGCAGAGGGGCGGATGGCCCTGAAGGTGGGGGACCTGGCTTGCACCACCCCAAAGAGGACAGGCTTTCATTTGCTAAGGGAAATCCAGGGACTGGATGAGATCCTGGGCGCTGCAGGCACAAACTGGGGGCAAGTATTACGGGAAACGCTGAGGTGCCTGGGGAGTTTGAGCAAACGCAGGTGAGGACCCAGCTGAGCGGGGATTCGTGTCAGACAGTTCATGCTGACCCAAACCAGGCGCCCGTGTCACTCAGAGCCCCCTCTCTGGCAGTGACCAGCCGAAAAAGTGCTACCAAGGGCGGCTGCTTCCCCAGCCAGCTCCTATACACCCATTTGTTGCCATCCTTGGGACAGCCGAGGTTTCGACAGTACCTCGTGCCTTGCGCCTCGTGTGCGTCCAAGCCCCCGAGCCCTCGGATGCGTGATCTGATCCGAGTGCACGTTTTCAGAGCCGGGAGGGGGTCAGACCCGTTTAAAACGTGGAGGGACCCGGCGTAGCAGGGAGCAGGGCCGGGTGCTAGAAACGTAAACCATTTCGACTGCCAGAGCAGGGAGGATGCCACCTTCTCTCCCTGAAACTGGTCTACTTTGCAGCTGGCAGCATTTATTGGACTGAGGAGAGTGACGGCAGGCACTGGTAGCACTGCAGGAAGCAGACCTGGGTGCAGTTGCTGGCTTAGGGAACCGTGAACAAAAATACTTACCTGTTGCCTGGAGCAGGCAGGGACGGCGAGGCTGCTGCGCCCCAGAGCAGCGTGTTCCCCGGCCTTCCCAGCTGGGGAACAGTCCAGTGTTACGGGGCTCAAAGGCGTGCGCGTACACGGAGGAGTGAAGGAGCTCCTGTCTCAGGGATGCCTTGCTGGCTAGAGCTGTTACCTGGAAGAACTAGATTGAAATCTTCCCTGGGCGTGAAAGGGCATTGCCCCCGGTTCCCGCTTTGGCAGTGCTCTGCGTGGCTCTTCCAGGCTGCTGCCCGCCTGTACTGCGGTTCACCTCCCACCTCGCCCCGGGCAGAGCTCCCAGGTGTGAATCCGGCGCGGAGGAAAGCAGCTCAGTGCGTGTCACCTGCTGACCAGAGGCTACAGCTCTCTGCCAGCCCTGCAGGAGGCTAAACCACGACACTTCCGCACATAGCCGCCCTTCTCTGCCCACTGCCTGTCTAGGAACCGAGACCCCCGACTCGGGGCTCGAGCTGGTGCCTACAAGGTAAGAGCTGAAACGCTCCGGGTTTTGCTGCTCAGACCTTTTGGGAGTCTAGTTCCCGGCCCTCCTGTGGGTCTAGTGCTCAGTCTGACAGGACAGTAGGGCAAAGTCTTGCTCCTCACCCACATCCTCACCCTAGTTCTGAGCAATCGGAATCGTAAAGCAAAAGGGAAGATTACGTGCTTGTAAAATACCTGCAGCGCTACCCCCTAACCTCTCTCCCTGCTTCCCTCCTTGGGAGAGCAGGGTTATCTCAGCCTATGCCAAAACCAAATTTTATACAGCGGAAAAATAAATAGGCAGAACGTTACATTTTCCTGAACCAAAAAAATACAACAGAGGTGATGCATGAAATCGTGCAAGAGCAGGCCGGGCAGACAGAATGAATCAGAGGGACCGGTGACAACACGGAGGAGGAAAGCCCTTCTGGCAGCCGGCCAGGATGAGGCAGAGCTCCTGGTGCGTGCGCTCCCGCAGCGTCCTGCCCACCCAGCCCGACAAACCCCGTCAGTCAGTAATGAATAGCAGTGGGAAGCTGGCGACCAACGTCCTTCATCTGGCGGCTCGGCCGCCTCGCTTGGGGCGACTCCTAAACGTGCTATCTGAAAGCCAATCGCTCTGAAATTCAGTTACCACGTTTTGGCTCGCATGGGGTAGACCTGTGATTCAAGTCTGTCGTGCACAAATAGGAAGTATGCATGACGAATAATCATATATTAACAGATGAGAAATAGAAGGTTGCCACCTCCAGAAAGGAAAAGCACCTGGTTTCAGTTCTAAATGCCCTCGAGTGCACGGCTCAGCTGCCAACCGGCGCCGAAGGCGGGAGCGGGTACGGCCCCTTCACTG
>NW_010536104.1:0-312 GCF_000687285.1 Phaethon lepturus | reverse complement strand
GGAGCTGGTTCTTTCGGCCGGCCTCTCCCTGCTGAGGCGGTTACGCTGCGCACAGCCGCTGACCCGGCGCTTCACCTTCGTACATCACGTTTACGGTAACGACGGGATGACCGGTGCCTGTAAATTACTGTAGTTGCACTACATTCAACCGCTACTACACCCCTTCGGGGGGACGAACTTAATTCTTAATTCAAAATGGAGACAGAACCGATACAAAGCATTAATCAATGCCTACATCAATACACTGCAGTCTTTTCATGCGTACACCGAGACGCGCGCATGAGCCGTCTGGGACGGGTTGGGAAAGGAGAA
>NW_010536103.1:1021-1235 GCF_000687285.1 Phaethon lepturus | reverse complement strand
CCCCCCAGCCTCACCCCCCTCTTCTTCCTGCTCTTTTTTATTTTTTAAATTAATGCTGCTTTGGGTTCTGTCTTGTTTATATGAAAATAAAAACAATCCAAAAGCTTCAGCTGGCACCCAGCACCTCCCTGAGGCTCTGACCACCTGGGGGCTCCAGCACAGCCCCCAGCCCCAGCAACGCACTGCCCCACAGGTGAGGCCCCCAGCTCTGCCT
>NW_010536103.1:532-802 GCF_000687285.1 Phaethon lepturus | reverse complement strand
CCTGGGGACCTGGATGCTGCCCTCCACTGCAGCACCTGCCCTGGCAGTATGGGCCCCAAGGCAAGCCCAGGAGCAGGGGATCCCCCCCAGCACCCCACTGGCAGCAGGTCTTGTTCCCAGACCCATGATATAATTCCAGGTGCAAGGGGCAGCAAGGGCCCAGCTCATCCTGGCTGCAGCTGGGCAGGGGGAAGGTGGGCAGAAAGGGCCAGGAGCCACACGGAGTCCTCACCATATGTATTGGCTGGAATAAAGCTGAGCGGGCGCCCG
>NW_010536103.1:0-448 GCF_000687285.1 Phaethon lepturus | reverse complement strand
CCTGCCGAGGCGGTGGGCGTCAGTCCAGGAGCTCCATCCAGCTGACGTTGGTGAAGGTGCGGGTGTCCATCCTGTCTATGTAGAGGATCCCATCCAGGTGGTCCATCTCGTGCTGGATGATGCGGGCAGCCCAGCCCGTAGCCTCCCAGCTCACCGGCTCCCCGTGCTCATCCATGCCTGCGGCCCAGGAGATAAGCGGGGGGGGCAGTGGGGGCCACGGGGACCAGGGGCAGGGGCCTAGGCAGTAACAGGGTAAAAGGGGGGCACCTGTGTGATAGCTGGGGGTGATAGCTGGGGACAGGCACAGTGTCCCACCCGCGGTGAGGCAAAGCAGAACCCCCCCAGGGGAGCAGGCAGGACAGGACTGGGCAGGGCAGGCCACCCCGGGGCGGCGGGCTCGGTACCAGAGACATGGACGGCCCAGTGGCGCGGGACGTAGGCAGAGAAG
>NW_010536102.1:960-3486 GCF_000687285.1 Phaethon lepturus | reverse complement strand
CCTGAGCACTTCCAGTGACGGGGCATCCACAGGGGCAACCACAACAGGTCCAGATCTGAACCTGCTTTTAGGACCCGATGAGCTTTAGCATTTTCATCCCCTGTTCTAGTCCAGGGCTGCCCCTCTGTGCCCGCTGACGGTCCAGGGCGACGTGAATCCCGTGAGAACAGCTCGTGAGACTTCAGGACTTGTCAAAGCTGAAGTTGAACCCTGATCCCAGCCTGGCCGGGTGCCCGCAGCCCAGCCAGACCTAATCTGGGGCTGTACACTGCCCATGTTTAATGAGGTATTGTGTACGGATGTGTCTGGCTGTGTGTATGCACATGTCGTGGGCTCCAGGTGTCTCGCTCAATGTTTGCATCTGTCTGTTAGCGAGTTTGGGCATCTGGGGCCGTTCCCCTTGCCCGATTAAATATCTCCCCGGGAGCGTGTTTGTGTAGCCGTGGATCTTATCGCACGTGTCTGTCTCTGCACACAGAGGTCTTCACAGCTTTGCATGCGTACACTGTTTGCACAGTGCCAGTGGGTCACGCCGGGCTGTTGAAGATGCTTCTTCCACCGTCAGGAGGTGTTGAGTGACGGGGGACGGGTGGGTGACTGGCCTGAGGCCAAAGGCTGGATGAGACAGGGTGAGTTTCTCCACGGGTGGTGGGTGAGAGCAGGGACCAGCGCCGCTCCGGGGCCGTTCCCTCTCCCCAAGGGCAGGTGGAGCCCAGCCCGGACACTGTCCTGCACCCCGTGGCCATGGAGGGGGTGACAAGGCACCCCTGAGCCTCGGATGCAGCATCAGAGATGACCCGCCGCTTGCAGCGAGGTGCCCCTGCCAGGGGCTGCTGGCAGCGGCTGCGGCCCCGGGGAAGGGCAGTGCCCGAAGCCTGGCTGTGGCTCCAGTGGCTCTGGGGCTCATCAGGCCCCCCCGTGCCAAACGGCTCATGACACGTAAGGCAGCGCCGGCGTGGCAGTCTCAGCTCCCGTGTCTCTTCCCTCTTGCCCTCCCTGCTTCCACCCAGCTCGTCTCCCATCCCGAGGAGCATCCCTCCTGGCCGGGGCACTGCCCTGCCTCACCACGCCGCCCTCCCCACAGGGACCCCCGGACCCCATGGGGCACAGGGCTGGCAGGCAGGGAGGGCTGGCAACAGCGGGCAGCGGGAGGATCACAGCCTCCCGCACATGTGCTGTCCACCCTGTCGTCACCTCCGTGAAGCAAAGCTGATGCTGGCTGGGGATGTGCCCTCCAGCTCTCTCCCTTTGTCATGAAGAGCCAAGCGTGCATGCCGGAAAAATCACCCCGCGGTAGGAACCATCCCCGCTGGAGCACGGCACTCCTTCCTCCGCTCCGTGGCCGCGGGGGTGTTTGGCTGCAGATACTTACCGAGCAATTTGCATTCAATTACAGAAGCCGGAAAGACTGGGAGGATTTTCCTTCTGGTTTTCTCTCAACCGAAGCCAACTTGTCCGAATTACAACCTAGGAAGCATCTCATTAGTGGGAAGTGAGGTCTCCAAAACACAGAGGGCGCGGAAAACATTCTGCCAGCGGCATAGGGATGTGGGCCGGCCGGCGTGCAAGAGGGCGAGGAGCTTATCTGGTCACCAACTTCTCTTGCCTGCGGTAATTTTCCCCGCGCATGCCCTCTTCTGTGGCACCTGAGCGGCGAGGAGATAGGATTTTGGAGGCTGCCAGCTCATCACATAACTTCCCTGTTCCCTCTGGCTCAGGAGGCGTTTGATTTTGCTGGGCTGAAGTTCAGGCTGGTTTTCCCATCGATTTCTTTCCCCACCGCCTCCTCCTGCCCTTCCTCCCAGGGTGCGTGGTGTCACCCAGGCCAGGAGAAGGTGAAGGTCTAGTGGCAGAGTCCTGGGGTTGGTGGTTACAAGTGTTCAATAACTTCGATCCTCAGCAGCGCCGCTGCACTGGTCCGTCTCAACGCTGCTGTCCCGAGGCCAGTGGCGAGGGGACCTCCTGGCCCCCACCTGGTCTCCTGAAGATCCGCTTCCCAGTGTGGCTCTCCCTGAGGGACTCATCCCAGAGGGACCTGCGTGGAGCCCACGCAGTCCCAAAACTTGCTGGAGACCTTGTCTCAGGTGGGATACAAACCGGCACAGGGACATGGGGAGGAGGCGAGGCAGGAGCCATACAATGCAGGGTCAGAGGGAGAAGGGACCTGGGGATCACCGGCTGTGACTCCGGAGCTTTTCTGCTGAGGTTTGGGAATGGGAGGGATCAGGCAAGTGCAGCTGGCAGCTGTGCTTGGGCTTACATGGCTATGAGGCGACTTTTATGCCAATAACCTAATGCCCTTCCAAAAATACTTTCCTGGATAGAGCTCGCAAGCAAACTGCTGAGCCAGCTTCTGCCAGCGACCGAGATGGAGGCATGGCTCCGACATCTTCCTGCCGACCGCCGCACGCAGGGTGTGCACGCTGGCCGATGCAATGCTTGCTCCCACGCAGGAGCAAGGGCACCCGTGTTTGGAGGGGGGAGATGGGGTGTGGGGAGCCCGCTCGCCCGGCTGCCTCCCTGTCC
>NW_010536102.1:365-775 GCF_000687285.1 Phaethon lepturus | reverse complement strand
CTGGACTGTGCTGCCGCGGTGGAGGTGGCCATCGGGCAGCCCTGGTCCCCTCCCCGCATTGTGCCGGCTCTGCCCGCATCTGGGTAACAGCGTGTGCTTGGGAAGTCAATCTTGTGCCTGTGCCATCGAGAGCCACCTCCTTCCTTTGCTCCTCTTCTTGGCAGCTGCAAGGCTGTAACTTCTATTTCAAGGTTGAATTTGATGAGCTCCAGCTTCCAGCTGGGTGATCTTGTAATGACTTTGTCTGCAAAACCGTCATCGCTCCTGCGTCCCGCAGGCATTCCCTGGGCAAGGGTCGGGCTGGACACCAGCCCCCTTGAGCACAAGGTGAAGACAAGGCTGTGGTGGAGAAAGCCAAGCTGGCTGCATCAGCTCAGCCGCCCTCTCCCCACACCTCCACCAGCCCCGCT
>NW_010536102.1:0-291 GCF_000687285.1 Phaethon lepturus | reverse complement strand
CCCCCCCCCCCCGGCCCCGCTGGCAGGAGAGCTGCCGGGTTTCTCTGGTGCGATGTCCTTCCCACAGAGCCAGGCTGGCCGGCATCTGCTGTGCCCCATGGATGCCCACGTCCCCAGGACACCCCAGCATCATGCTTCTGGGCTCTGAAGTGCCTGAGCCCCTTGACATGACCAAGGCTAGTGTTGATGTGCAGCTCGCCCTTGTTCCCCACGAGAACCGTGTCCCACCGATGGAGGATGAGGAGGTGTTTCCACCGGAGGAAGCTGCTCCTCTCCATCAGGAGAGGAAGG
>NW_010536101.1:0-275 GCF_000687285.1 Phaethon lepturus | reverse complement strand
GGTGCTGCAGGGCCCCAGCCCTGCCCTTCATTGGTGGCTGGTGCTGGGGGGGGGCACCCTGTGGGTGCCCCTTGATGCAGTCACTGACTGCATCAGCCTGGGGTGGGGGGGTGGTGTCGGGTTTTTTTGCCCTCTCCCCCTGTCTTATTTAAAGTAGTTTGTTCTGCTCCAAGCCAGCTGTGCTTAATTTTGAGGGGGAAGAGGGGCTTGGCCCTGACCCCAGAGCAGGGCAGGGGCTGGGCTGTGGCCCCCGGGGGCCTGGCTTGGCGGGGGGC
>NW_010536100.1:0-1676 GCF_000687285.1 Phaethon lepturus | reverse complement strand
GGAAGAGTACAGGGACACTGCCCGGTTGTGTGGGGATGGGGCCAGGAAGGCCAACATGTGGCTGGAGCTGAACTTGCCAAGGGATGCAAAGAATAATAATAAGGGCTTCTACAGGTATGTCAGCCAGAAAAGGAAGGTGAAAGCAAGCATATCCCGCTAGATGAGCAAGACTGGCAAACTGGTAACAATGGATAAGGAGAAGGCTGAGGTACTGAATGACTTCTTTGCCTCAATCTTCACTGGCAGTCTCTCCTCCCACATCTCTCAAGAGGATGGACTGCAAGACGGGGACTGGAGGAGCCAAGTCCCTCCCACTGGAAGAGAAGATCAGGTTTGAGACCACCTGAGGAACCTGAACATGCACAGGTCTATGGGACCTGATGAGATGCATCCCAGAGTCCTGAGGGAATTGGCTGATGTAGTTGCCAAGCCACTCTCCATGGTATTGGAAAAGTCCTGGCAGTCAGGTGAAGTCCCTGCAGACTGGAAAAAGGGAAACATTGCACCCATTTTTAAACAGGGTAGCAAGGAGGACCATGGGAATTTCCGAAATGCAGATGTCAGTCTCCCCTCTGTGCCTGGGAAGATGATGGAACAGAGCTTCCTGGAAGCTATGCTAAGGCACATGGAAGGCAAGGAGGTGATTTGAGACAGCCAGCTGTGGTGGTGCATTTCCCCCAACCCTTCTCCTTGCCTTGCACCTGGGCTGCTATGCAACCTGAGAAATTCAGTTGCCTGGCAAGCCTTGGCCTTTGAACAAAGGTTTTGTCAGTTGAAAGTCCCTCAGCCATAACAAGCATTGTTCTGTAGCTGAGGTAAAGAATGGCACTGACGGTATCAGGAATGTGGTTGCCTGACTAGGGTGAGGAACGAGAACAGGACTAATTATCTCCTGACAATCCTGGAATGACCAGTACCAGTGCTACTGGAGACTTGAGAAATTATGTGTCTGTGTTGCAGCCAGCATGGAAATTCATAGACGCCTGAAGTCAATCATCTCCCGACGCTATAGAAGTGGTCCCACGTGAAGCTCTCTCCTGGACCGCAGCAGGCTACGAACAGCATCTCCCTCTGAGTGGGACGCCTCTTAGAGCTTGTGAATTCTTAAGTTTACGATAAGTTTGGAGGATTGTTGTCAGAGACCGACATGGGACCTGGGCTGAAATCTCTACTTCTTTGAAGCTCAACCCTGACCTGCTGAGAAATGCAAAGTGTTCAATGTATTTCATTGGACTCACAGGGAATTTTTAACAGGTACCTTCTTTATATCTTTTTATATATCTCTATGTCTGTATCTGCATCTCCGCATGTAATTTGAGAACGTTTTAAGTGTTTATCTAAGTTGTTTTGTTATTAAGCTTAGTTAGAAAATTATAGAACTAGTACTTTACCTTAATATCAGAAGTGATGACATCAACCTGTTTCTGACTTGATTTCCCTGACTCTGCGTATATCATTCCTCCTGATCAACATGTAAATCATTCCAACCTAATTGTAATTTGCTTTCTCTTTGTATATTTTTTTGACATTGAGTAAGTAATAGAGTGGACCTTCACCAAGGGCAAGCCCTTCCTGACCAACCTTGTGGCCTTCTATGGAGTGACCACATCAGTGGACAAGGGAAGAGCTACCAATGTTGTTTCTATGGCCTTCTGTAAGGCCTTTGACATGGTCCC
>NW_010536099.1:2578-2951 GCF_000687285.1 Phaethon lepturus | reverse complement strand
AGGGAAGCACTGGTTTGCCCTGGCTGAGTATAGGCATTGAGGGTGGTTTTCATCCTCTGATTATTTTGCTATCCCAGAAACCCTGTGTGCTGCGTTTTTCCTAGCTTTCTCTCCCCTTGTTTCCCTGATCTGCCAGTACATCCCTCCCAAACGCCCACCTGGATTGTCTTGCCCATACCCCCATACCCGGGGCTGTCGTAGCACCGGGGGCTCTTGCAGACAACCAGCTCCCATCACGCAGGGGCCAGGCTCGCACGCTGGAGGCTGAGCATCAGGAATAAACTCATCCCTGCTCCCGTCCCCCAGCCCGGCTCCTCCGCAAACAGCCCCTCTGCGAGACGGAGAACTTGTCCCGCGATGTGCACCGGGCTGT
>NW_010536099.1:0-2531 GCF_000687285.1 Phaethon lepturus | reverse complement strand
AGGTGCAGCCTGTGATGCTGAGGAGGGGGTTGGGAGGGGCAGGCAGCATTTCTACCCCGTAATTTAAAAAAAATTTAAAAATTAAAAATAATATCCTTATTTAATAGGTGTTGGTGATATATCCCGGTGTTTTCCCCTGGCTTGGTGGGGTCCAGACGCCCATCATTGCTTCATCCGGAAGGATAGCAACCTTCGTTGGTTGGAAATATGGCAAAGCTCATTTTAAGCATGTCTTATCTCCCCATCTGTGGCTTAGCAAGGCTGGGTTTGCCTCCCTCCTGCAGCTTGTCCCTGTCTCTGCTCCGCATCCCAGCGTTCCCCTTCCCTCGATCCCGCGATAAGCTGGCGTGACGTTATCGGATGCTTCGGCGGTAAAACTCTTGGCACGCAAACTTTTTTTGCTTTATCATTACATCCATAAAACTGGCTGGGAAAACTGCTGAAGCAGTAACCCTGCTCGGTTTTAAAGGCAGCTGCAAATCAGCCCCGCTCTCTGGTGCAGTGCTGAGCGGTTTTTACGAGCCCTAATTAAACAGGATCTGCCCTGTGGTCTACCTTCCACCCAGCCTATCTGAGGGATGGGATTTAACTGCCTGGGTTATGGTTCTGCATCCGTGGGCTTTGGCCCCCCTGGGAATGAACAGCAAGAGGATGGATTAAGGTGAACGGAAACGGCCCATGCAAAGCTGTGCGTCACGCGCGTGTTGCTGCAAGGGTCTTAGCTGAAAAACGCAGGTTGGGAACCGACTCCGCCAGTTCTGGGGTTGGAGAAGGAACACCTAATGCCTTTTTGTGATGATGGAAAATGGGAATGAGCATTAAATATAGGAAATGGGCATTTTGGAGTGAGTACCTCTAGGATGTGGCAGGCTCCTGGATACTGCTGCTTGTGAAAAACCAGGGCAGGGTGGATTTTCGGTAGCTTCACGCTGCCTTGAGCCAAGGTGCCCCTCAGAAGGGTATGGGCATGGGCTCATTTGCTTGTTTTCCCCCCGAAAACTTTTCAAGTTTTGCTTCTTCTGCCCTTTTTTCGTGATGGCAGGAGGTGCGGCTCGGTGCCTCTGCATCTGCCTCTGCCCGGCAGAGCCGGGGACTGAGCGGGAAGGGGAAATATCCGGCTACGAGAGAAGCATCACCGTCTTGCCGGAGAGGTGAGGGGAAGCGCTGGCGGCTGACTCTTGGCAATGTATTCGAAACCTTGAGTCTTTCCAAGAAAGCAGTTTCTTTGACGTTTTCTCTTGGCATTTGAAGGGGGGAAAAGGTAGTATTTCCCACGTACGCTCACCGTTTTCGTCCTCCCCAAAGCGACGTTGCTTTTTCGCTCGGCAAAAATCAGCTGCGTCTTGCAACCCATAAACAAGGCGTGGAGGGAGGTGGGGGGAGAAGCGGTGCCTGGGAGGGTGCACGTGGGGAAGGCAGCGTGGGGACCCCGTCATCGTGTTTGCACAGGCAGGAGCGTCTGTAGCGGTGTCCGTAAGGACGCCGGGGAGTTCCACGGCACGGCGAGCTGCCTGGCGAGAGCCTCCTTCCAGGCAGCTCTGTGCACCCAACGCTGGGCTCCCACAGACGCGACATCCACAAGCAACAGTGAAATATCAGCAGCATCATGGCTGGGCTTAAATCTTTACAGAGTCTCCATTTTTCTTTCTTTAAACGCTTACAGAATAAATGGAATTTATAATCAGAAACCATAAAATCTCTGATTTATGGTTCATCTTGATGACAATATTTAATAACTCGTGTATATTTTATTACGTCTTTTTAATGCCCTGTTGTGGAATTTTACTTGGGCATTTTGCCCTCTACATCAACCTGTCGCAGCACAGATGGGCTGACTTTTTTGCTTTGGGCTGACGATGGAGCCAAGCGTGCTCCAGGATGAGCTCTGCCCAGGGCTGCCGTCAGTCTGTCCAAGCGGGCTCCGAAAGCAGGGCTGCACGTCCAGCCGTGGTCCCGCTTCTTCCAAGAGCTGCTTCCCAGATTGCAGATCCGATGCTTTTCCGTGCCCAAGCAGCTTCTTTCCAACATCCCCAGCCAAGTTTCAGTGCAGGTGGGGAGAGAAATTCAACTGTAGGGCCTCTCTTCCCTCCTCAAGGACTTTTTGCTTGGAAGCGCGTCTCTATTTAGGTTATCGCTCAAGTGCATTCTCCTCTGGAGAGCACTCCCCGCCTTTCTGGGACCATTAGTGCAAATTAGCTGATGCATCCTATCAGCCCCCAGCCTGCTGCACCCCGGGTACCAATCCTCTTCTCCGCGCTCGCGCGGGGAGGGGAAGCTGGTGAGCGCCGTAGCTGCGTTCTGGCTTTGCCGAAAAGCAACAGCTCCCTCCATCCCTCCATCCCAGCCGCTTCCCAGCCCTGTGCTGCGGGGTACGGGGAAAGGGTGGGGATGGGAGGGGGTGGGCAGCAGCTCGGGGTGGGATGCGCCTTGAGCGGTTGGAGGTGAGAGTGGGTCGCGTGCTGCTTTTCGGGTACCTGCAGCCTGTTTGCACGTGCAGCCCGTGCCGGCGCGGGTCGCGTTGCCTTTGCTCT
>NW_010536098.1:0-3726 GCF_000687285.1 Phaethon lepturus | reverse complement strand
CACCCAGTGAAGAGTAAACCTGTCTAAGACAACAACTCCATCCCAGCCGAAATCAGGACATTTTGGTATAGAAAGGAACTCATAAAATTCAAATATCTGCAGGGAACAAGACTCTACATTCTACTTATCTTAGAATAGCCTTAACTGGTAACTTAACTTCTAAGCTTAAGTATTAGCCTTTTAAAAAATTTATTTATTTTACAGTACTTAGAATCTATTGCCAGCTAAAGGTGGACATAAATAATCCTTTGAGGCTATATCAAATGTCTAGAATTCCCTTTGCTTTTCATTCCCACCTTGACTATTTAAAATTATTTAGTTAAATTTGATTGGAAAAAGTTTGCTCAAAGTATTCTGGAACACTTGAAATGCTTAAAATTGATTCTTAAAGCCTTTCTGAATAAAAGCATGCAAGCTAAAAAAGCTTTGTTTGAAATCTTATAGAATTCTAGTAAGATACCAGTTTATCCCAAAGAAGAGGAACTTAAACACTAAGAAATTATTCATAGGAAAAAAAATTATTATGCTTCTGATCCTGAAAAAAAAAGTATCTTCAGTAAGTGACAGCATTCCTATTAAAGAGTTACATATGGAGAATTATATATAATTTAAATTCTACTGTCATAAAATGTTTGGAGTCAGAACTTTTGATGTTTACATTAAAAATGCACAAGAATTTTATTCCTTTTGAAGTGCAATGTATTGATTTCTGAACTCCACAAAATAACATCATAACACATTGATGGTTCAGTAGTCCATTAAAAATGGAGAAACAAAATAAAACTGAAATAAAAATTTAAAACTGACAGCTACTGAATGGATAGCATTCCTGTAATTTATCAACGTCAAAATATTCTTCAGGCTATGATCTTACAAACACTTAAACACTTAATTTTATGTGTGCACAGGCCCACTGAAGTTACTTCCCTTGACGTATTTAAACAAGCTTAACTTGGAAAGAATCTGAGGTCATATCAACTGAAATATTTTTCTAAATTAGGTATGTAGAGAAAAAAAAACAACTCAGGAAAAAAATTCAAACTTTGATTAAAACTGCACTTCTATATCAATACTGAAACACTTGGGACTTTTTTTTTTAAATAAGGCACCATACACTGGCAACTTTGAGAATAAACCCACCTATTTTAATTTCTGAAATGGAAAGTAGGAATCTAACTTTATGACCTCTTCTCTGAAACTCTGCTATTCTAGATAAATAGTAGATAAAGTAGATAAAAAATAGAATACTTAATTCCAGATGAAATTATAATTGAAAGCACACACACACCTGATGAACTCCCAAGAGTTCCACAACAACAAAAAAAGAAAATATACATATGTAAGGAAAGGATAGAATCAGGCCCAGCAACTGTTTCTGTCAGCCTAGCACATACATAGAAACACAATAGATATTTGCAGATAACCATTGCAGATATTTATTATTGCAGTTTACGGATAAGGAATTCTTCTACCACACAATAAAATGTGTGTGACTAGTGTTTTACACAGGCAGTATTAGTTTAAATTCCTAAATGAAAACTTTCAACAAAGACTACTATAGAATGCTACCGTGACATATCAGGTAGTAAAATTGGCAAGTCACACTCCAAAAGAAAATATGTTGAAAAATATCACTGTTCTTAAAAACTCACCTGTACACTAAATTTATAAGGTCGGGGGGTAGGGCAGAATTGATTGCATACTTTCCAACAGCTTACATATATAACCACTAGAGACCAACTTGACATTTAAAGAAGCCCTTTTCTCTACCTCACAATAAAATATGCTTTGTATCAGGTAAGCAAATAGTTTCTCCTGAATATATGCAAAATTTGTATTTGCAAATAGTCTCACAAACTGTTTTCACCTTCCTTCAAGCAGATGGATAATTTTAGTTGATCAGAGTATGCCTCCTTACATCTTGTCAAAGGTTACAAATGCTGGTTACTTGGCTAGAATCCATTGTTAATAAATTTTGATGGACTTAAAACTATCCTGTATCTCTCCTCATGCAAATTAAACTCTTGAAAGGTTTTTTTCCACCTGTATCAGGGAAAAAGGGCTAATAAAAAACCCAAGAACTAGCTTCTCCAATTTTGGCCAATAAGCACACACTGTTTATTTCGTGGGTTCACATACCACACACACACACAAGTTACTAAATTTTATAAAAACAAAACCAAACAAGTACTTCATGAGTTTCACCAAAAAAAAAGAAAGAACCAACCAAACCAACCCCAAAAAACCCACTCTTTCCTAAGAAGCACAGCATAGAAATAATAAATATGATTAAATTCAATAACAGACTCCGAAGAGTTATAGCAAAGGTAATACTGTTAACCTATACTGTTGTGTATAACCACAGGCAAGAAGTTATGAATTAAATAATAATCATAAGGCTTAATTTTGTATACCTGTTTTTGTCAGTGTTGTATCTTATGTTTTAAAAAAACTGTCATTTTAAATCCATGAAAGCTTTGTCAAAGCAATTTCCAATAAATGCTTGTTCCTTAAATAAGTTCTGTAATTACTGAAAATATTTTTCAGACTTCAAAACATTTCAGAAGTCTGGTTTATAGATTAAGCCCCCCCAAGCTAATTTACAGACAGAAATATCTGAAACCATTATTTTAAAAGAACAAATAAATATCCAGTGAATCCCTAGATTTTCCACATTATCATATTTGCCAGCTGCCATATAGGATCATATCTACATTTTTCACAGTTCAGATTTTTTTTTAAAGTCAGTCATATCCCAGAGAATATAAAGTAGACAATTATATACACATTCACTTTTAAACCCATAAACAAGTCTCAGATCGCTAAGTAAAAGCTACTTTAAAACTCTTTAAGGCCAGAACAAAAGAAATACACATATACAAAACAGACTTCTAAAGATCTGTTAAATTAGATGCACAGCTAAGAACTCAATAACAGCTATTCCATATCATTCTAGTAGGAAACAAAAATTAAAGTTTACATATAAAGCATGATAGAAAGTATGGACAGATATAAAAGGAATCAAGTCAGGCAAACAATTTCACTTCAGTCAAGGTGACTACACTGCTACAGTACCTGAAGAGTTCTCACTGCTGTATTAAACACCGTTCCATGTCAAATGTAGATGATATAGGAAGGAGCTATAAACAAATTACATTAGCAGTACGCTTAAGTTTTGTTTCCCTCTTCATTCAAGTATTACTGGGATTTTTACTTCTCTATTGTTTCATGTAAGATTTGATATGTGCATCCAGGAGAACAGAAGATCAAAGAATGCATAATTAGGGTTTGAACATGGTGAGGTTTGTGATCGCCTCGTGGGAAAAAGGGTTCCCACACTACAGCACAGTACTGTGAAAGTCTTAAAATATTTTCTGTTGTAATAACAGGATTAGGGATCAGAAGAACAGGTGTGGCTGTTGCATAGGCCTCTTTAAAGACAAACAAAACCCATCCTTTTCTATCAACAGAAGTTATGCAACTTCAAACAAACAAAACCAAACCCATCCCTCCAAATACTTGGATTAACAAAGAAAAATCATAGTTAAAAGTAATTTTTTCAAACATCTCCAATTAAATTTCTTTAGCTATCAAGGATATGGAAATATTTAGCATAATAATCACAAACCAAACTATGTTCTTTCAAAAGAAAAAGAAAATTCACCTAGCTGTAATAATCAAAATGTATTTTGGCTGCTTTAGAATCATAGAATAGTTTGGGTTGGA
>NW_010536097.1:0-6053 GCF_000687285.1 Phaethon lepturus | reverse complement strand
CCATGGATTTCTCCCCTGCGCCTGCTGCTGCCATCTTCTTGCATTGGAGACTTCGTCTCTTCTGGGCTGCCTCCTCTTAGACACCTCTGTATTTTCTTTCCCAGCGCCCACAGCATCTCCCCAAGCTGTGAAATGAGGCCACACTCTTGTCTTCCTTGTTAAGACTTGATCGCTTTTGCTTCCATGTCTGCAGGGACTTGTTGAGCGCAGCAAGGCAGAGGACCAGGAGGGACTTAATGAGTCTCTTATTAACCAAGATCTTACTGTCTATTTGCTTGCCTTCTCCCTGCTCCTCGTTATGTGTCGCACTGGCCGCTTGCGTATTGTTTGGGTTATACCACAAAGGGTCTGGGGAAAAGCTGCTTTTTGTTGTATGTTTGTGCAGAGTGGCCTGATCCTGGCTCCAGATGCTGAGCTGGTAAAGCACATGGAGCACCAGGATGGGGCTGAGACCCAGAGGAACTGCCCAGAGAGAGGGGACAGCAAAAGCACCAAGGGTTGGGGAGAGATGTCCCCACCTGCTCCTTGCCCCATGCTGTTGTAGGTATTTGCAGCAGTCCAATTTGTGCACACAAGTCTCTTCTTTTTTTTCATCCTCCAAGCTGCTGAGGTCCCTTTGACACCAAATACACAAGGAAGTATCTGCAGCCAGGGTGAAGCTGGTGCCAGTCCTGCTTATCTCCCTGGCACCTCCGCTCCAGGAGCTGAGCAGCTCCTGGATCCACTGCAGGGCTTTTATCATGGGAAGAACTTATCCTATGCATGGGAATAAAAGAGGTTTTTTTTTTAGTTCCAGGGCTGTGGGGAATGCGTTTGCCAACAACTTGGAGAGGAGATCTTGCTGTGCGTGGCTGCCACGTGGCTGGTGGGGAAAGCCTGAGCAGGAGAGAAGTTAAACCTGCGTTTAGAACAAATTCCCTCCCCTCTTTAGGGTTGTTCCTTTGAAACTCTGTCTGCTTTGCAGGGACACTAAAGAGCTCTGCTGCCCCGGGGACAGCTTTTGCTGGGGGCTGTGCCCAGCCAGCAGCCCACGTGGCAGCTTTTTGTGCAGAGGACACTGGTGTTTTTGCAATCAGAGTTTTACAGGGATGCAAGATGAGAGCTGTTTTATTGCCAAGGCTTCAGGTAGATCCTTTAAACAAGTTGCATCTCAGCCTCAGCAACAGAAATAAGGACGGTGCTATCCCTACGGGAAGAAGTCAGGATCTATGCAAGGAAAACGCCCGGGAAGGGCAGAGGCAGGGGATGGGGGTTTCCAGGGGCTCCTTTTCTCCAGGACCCCCCACTGTGGGTTTCACTGGGAGACTCACTGACCTGTGTTTTGCTTTCAGGGAACGGCCTCGCATCCGTCTCTCCACCTTGGACATGGCCAGGCTGCAGGGGCTGCCGGACGGCACGCTGGGCCGAGAGTACGTCCGATTCTTGGAGGACAACGTGAGTGTGGGGCTTTGCAGGGTGCGAACGGCTGTAATTGATCCTTGTGCTGGGAGCACGGATGTGCTTTAGAAGGAGATTGGAGCCATGGAGGAATCTGTGGGGAACCCTCTGGGAGTGAGAGGTTCAGGGGGGGCGGGATGAGATGCTGGGTGTTGGATGATTTGTCACCAGTGCTGCAGGGTCCTTGGTTTCCATCTCTATAAATGATGTCGACCCCCATTATTGGCGGCTGGGAGATGGGCTGATGGAGGTGACCACATATTGCTGTGCATTAAAGAATGAGGCCAGAAGCTTGAGGTTTGGAGGGGGATGAATTTGGCCTCTCTGGATTTGCAGAAGGTTTCTCCAGACACCCGGATGCCGCCTAAGTTTGTTGATGATGAAGAGCTGGCGTACGTGATCCAGCGGTACCGAGAAGTCCATGACCTGATGCACACCCTCCTGGGCATGCCAACCAACATGCTCGGTGAGCAGCAGCGGGCTCAGAGGGCTGCGTGGCCAAACCCCAAACCCCACTGATGGCGCTTGGCTGCCTCTCCCAGGAATGGAGCGGGCTGGGCCGGTCAGACTCCACGATCCTCAGCCTGGGGAGGTGTGCGGGGAGGGTTTGCATCATCACTGTCCCGCACCGCTGGCTCTGTGGTGACCAAGAGGTTGCGGGATGTCACCTTTCCCTTGCTGGCAGATGCTCTGGCCCAGCCCTGGGTGCAGGCAGCTGCTGGGCGAGTGGGTGGGTGTTTGCTGCCTGGCACTGAGGGAGAGGTGTTTCACAAGCTCTGAGCAAAGGCAGAAGTGGGGGATTCCTGGTTGCTCCTTATCTGTGCGTCCCTGTGTCCTTTGCCCTCGTTTTGTGTCTGACTCAATAGCAAGTGGCAAGTCGAGCCTTGCTGGTGAGCCTGCGGGAACCGGCATGTCAGGTCTCCTACGCAGGCTTTGGCTGAGCCCTGGTGGCATTTGTAAAAGGTCTGTCCCTTGCTGAGTGACAGGGAGAGCTGTGCGGGCATCAGGCTTCAGCAAGTGCTTTGCTAAACATCTGCAGGGCCCCAGCTTGTCGAGGAGGTGTTTCCCAAGCTCATGGGACACTGACTGCAGGGTGCTGCTCCCCTGGGGACCCCAGGCCGTCCCTCTTGGGTGGGTGGTGCACGACAAGGCTCGTCCTGGCACAGGATGAGGACACAGCCAGGCTTGGGAGGCACTCCCAAGTCCTGCTGCGGAGGCGGAGGGGATGGGTGCATAGCCATCCTCGGGAAGGGGCAGGTTGTGCAGCCTGCGTTGCAGGACCACGTGGCCCTGGCTAGCCCTCGACCCGGGCGCCCTGCCCGCTCACAGCCTCTCTGCTCCCTCCCAGGCGAGGTCGTGGTGAAGTGGTTCGAAGCCATCCAGACGGGGTTGCCCATGTGTGTCCTGGGAGCAGCGTTCGGCCCCATCCATCTCAGCGCACGGTAGGCGCCGGCCGATGAGGAGGGAATCTCTGCCCTGGGGACGCACCAGCCTGGGTGATGCTTTCTGGTGTCCTCTGGGGACAAAGAGGGGACACTGCTAGTTTGCAGGGGGAAGTGAAACGGGGATCCCTCGTGTGAACCGTCTGCTTTGCCCCATGGCCCAGGGAAGTGGTGATGGCGGGAGCACGGCTTTGCCTGACCACTGAAGCAGAACCTGATGTTTCATCTGCTTCCAGCGCTGACTTTCCCATGCCAGGCAGGGAGAGCGAAGCCCAGGCCTGGCTGCCCTTGACTGGGCACGTGTTGAGAGCCATCAGGACCCTTACCATACTGGCGGCCATTCCCTGCCCCAGCACATCTGTTTTGGTGGCCCAGTTTGGGGAGTGCAGAACCTGAGGTCTGGTATTGGGTTTGCTGCTGACTGTAACTTTCCCGGCACACCATCCTCTTCTGTGCCTCAGTTTCCCCTGTGAGATAAGCAGGAGGGATGCTAGAAGGGTGGAGGGGTACATGGGGCACATGGGTTTGGCATCTGCCTGCAATGGGGAGTTGGAAATAAAAAATGAAATGTAGAAATCAAACCTGTCACCTCCTGTATCGTTTTTTCCAGAAAGCTGCAGGTCCTGGCCACCGAGCTGGTCCCCTGGGCGATTCGGAGTGGGCGCAACGCCAGCTGTATCCTGAACATCTACTACGAGCAGCGCTGGGAGCAGCCAGTGGAGTCCCTGCGAGAGGAGATTGGCATCTTCCCTCCCCCGGCTGTTCGGGTGTGAGAGCTCAAGTACGGGGAGGGGACAGGGGAACCCCGCTGGCAGGCAGCAGCCGTCCCCGCCACGCTCCATCTCCTCCTGCCTGGGAGCGCAGCGTGGCTCTGCTACCAGCCGCCACCAACCCAGGGACTGAGTTTTCTCTTGCCAAGAACAGGTACCCTCTTGTTGGTAGAGGCCAAGTGGCACCTCCCTGTACTGTGGTATTGCTGTTTGGGATGCAGTGGAGGGACGGCAAGTCCCACTGTGCCTTTGCCAGCTGGGTCTGGCTCCTGGCTCCAGTACTGATGCTCCGAAATGCTGGGATGGAGAGGGAGCAGAGCTGGTTTACAACACACCAGAGCAAACTTGGCCTTCTGCAGCTCTAGGGCTGTGTAAGTAAATCCCTCCTCCCACCCTCCCTGGGACGATCAAGGCTTAAAGTCTTGGCACCACCCTGGACTGGAGCTAAACCAGTGATTTACAGTGCAGCCCAAGGGCAGGTTTCATGTGTGCAACAGTGAAATCCCGTCTTGTACTGGTGCCTAACTGGTCTCCTGATGGGTCATATGGGATGTGCCTCACGCCTTGGGGACCAGGCGGCGCGCAATTGCATGCCTATGGAAGCAGACAGGGAAATACCTTTGGATATTATGCCTGCTGGATTGGCTGTTTGAGAGCTGATCCTAGGCTGCCGTGCCTCTCTGTAGTCCCTCGCCACCAAAAATGCTGAAATCTGCGTGGCTGCCCTGGGTTTTCAATAGGAATTGTCCCCTCCTTGGGCAACAAAATGACTTGATTGGGAATAAGAGGCTGAATCCTGGGAGCACAGAAACAGCGGCTGCTTGTGCTGCATCTGGGAGCTGATTGCTGTCTGGGTTAATTAAACAGAGCTCCAGACTGCCAGTGGCTGGAGAGCAGAGCTGTCGGATGTGAGGGCAGAGAGTCACCAGGCCAGGGGCTCTTTGTACGTGTGGGTTTGCTGTTGAAATTCCTTCTTGCTTAATAAAATCCATGGTGGAGCTTGTGATTCATTACCCCTCTCCTTCCGCCCCATCTCCCCTTCTGAGGGCGAGATCTGACCTGAAACCTTCACCCCTTTTTGGCTCCAGTGGGGTCTACTGTTGTCTGCCTGTGGTGGTAGGTGATGGCAGGGCACGCACATGGTCGCACGTCCCTGGGGACCAGGGCACAAAGCAGGCTGGGGGGCCACATCTTTCCAGCTGGGATTTGGGGATGCTGGGCTGTCCGGTGGCTCCTTGTGGTCGTTGTTGCAGAAGGGCTCAGACAGAGGAGGATTGGGGTGGGGGCCAAGGCTGGGGGCTTCCTGATGTGATCCTGGTTCCTAGGGGAGGGAGGGGGTCCTTTGGTGGCCCCGGGGGGCAGTTGTGGAGCCGGGGGACATGTCTTTGCTCTACTGTGAGCTTCACTGGCCCTGTCCTAGTCTCTTCCGGGATGCTAGAATGGACAGGCAAGAGCAGGGGCTGACGGTGAGGATGGGGGTCAGAGTTGCTCCATCCCAGGAGGCTGAGCAGGGGCAAAACTCTTGGGTTTTGGGCTCCATTCAAGAGCAGACACCAGGGCAGAGGGACTGGCTTCCTTCCAGCTTCCCCTGACTCCCCACATTCAACTTCTACCTCTACTCCATCCCCCACCAGCCAGACTTCGGGTTTTTCTTCCAAACTGGGAGGAATCCTATAAATATATCTTTCAGCTGCCATAAATAACACAGAGTGGAGGTTGTCCTATTGCACTGGTCAAGATGAAAGAAACGTTTGGCCCTAAAATGACCCAGAAATGTGCTTTTCTGCATCGGAAATGTGTCTGAGCTTTGGGGCGGTTAAACGGAAGGGAAGCAAGGATTTGCCACGTCCAGAACCCATGAGCAGCTGTCAAAGAAATGTGGGAAATGATGGTCGTGAGAGAGGGTTTCGCTGCACTTTGGGTTATTTAGCGTGGCCATGCAGCGCTGGGGCTGCCGGCGGTGGTTGTGCCTCCTTCACGCAGCCGTGTGTTGCTTGGTGGGTTGGTGCCAGCACTACAGGAATGGCACGTAACGTAATTTTAAGCTGCATCTGCTCAGCGAGATCGCTTACCGGCCACTGCGGCTCCTGTTCGCTGTCGCTTGTCGAGCCTGAGTAAAGCAGTGGCAGCAGAGACAAACCATGCGAAAATGCATTTTTTGGGGGGACTTATTCACTGCGGGCAAGTGGCAGCTCCACCACCGCCACCAGCAGCGGTCCGTGCCCGTACCTGTGCTGCTGGGGCCGTTTGATGGTCGTGAGAGAGGGTTTCGCTGCACTTTGGGTTATTTAGCGTGGCCATGCAGCGCTGGGGCTGCCGGCGGTGGTTGTGCCTCCTTCACGCAGCCGTGTGTTGCTTGGTGGGTTGGTGCCAGCACTACAGGAATGGCACGTAACGTAATTTT
>NW_010536096.1:1852-2136 GCF_000687285.1 Phaethon lepturus | reverse complement strand
AGATGGGGGAGCAGCTCTCCGGCTTAATTCATTTCGGTGCCGGAGGTTGGAGAGAAAAATCCCCGAAAGATACCAACCTCCAACATCCAAGTGGCAACTATTTTCCTCATATATGGCAAGATTTCTTTCTGCACGCACTTGAAGTAGGAGACGGAGGGCGAGCAGGTCTCCTCCGCCTTCAGCATTGTCTGCAGCACCCTGTCATTGAGGAGGTTGGCATCTAGGTAGGCTCGTCGGATGGTCTCCACCTCGCAGCACAGCAGCTGATGGCTCATGTCTGCCCT
>NW_010536096.1:738-1784 GCF_000687285.1 Phaethon lepturus | reverse complement strand
GCTTCTGCTACTGCCGCTACAGCCCTCTGGAGGCTGCAAAACTTTCTAACTTCCAACAAAACTCTCCTGTATAGTCCCTGTGACGTTACTGTTGTTAAGCAGAGATCAAAGCACGAGAGAGAATGAGAAAGAGAGAGAGAGAGAGCCAAAAGCAAGGGGCAGAGCCCTAAAGCCATCCCATAGGCTTCAAGTCCTTCCCCTTTGCTTAGCTTATAGAGAGCAGGGTTTTAATGCAAATGCAAATGAGACAAGGGCTTGCTTTCTTCAAGGGCAAGGGAGAGGTGGGGGAAACCCAAATTGTCTCTTCAGTGTATCATGCATAATTTTAAAAATGGAGCGAGTTCTGCAGTGGGAGCCAAATGATGAATGGGGCTAGGCCACACACAGACACGCAGGGATATAAATACAAGACTTGGTTGGTATTATTTTACTGGGGGCGCCGGGGAGGGGGAGCAGGGCAGTACCACTGCGTCGCTGTTCGTTATCAATTCTTACTACGGTTGCCGTCACCGACGCGTACCTGCGATATCTGTCGTTTTTAAAAAGGCGCGCTCCCAACCTGAACTCTGGATGTTTGTAGCTGATCCCAAGGGAAAAGCTTTCTCCCATTTCCTCAGTCCTATTTTTTCCCAGCCTAGATGGTTTTGCTGCACACCAGAAATTTTAAAGGAATTGGGGTCTGCCCCCCCTTCTTCCAAGACAGTGCTTTTTCTTTTCTTCCCCCCCCCCCTTTTTTTTTTAAACATCTTTCCTTTCACTTTAAAGGTTTTACCCTCCAAAAGGGGCACAGAGGTGGCAGGGGCCAGGGCAAGAGCTAATCCGAGCCACGGTCAGCGGCAGCACACGCCAGGCAGGCCGCCCTCGGCACCCCACCCCCACGGCTCCCAGCCACCCAGAAAAAAATATCCCAGCAGAGCAGCAAAATGGTGGCCAGAGCTTCCTCTAGCACCTAAATAGAGATGAATCGGGGTGGAGGGAGGTGCTGGCAGCCACCGGAGCCTGCCGGGGCCTCATCCGACACGCCGGACCGTCCAACCAGGCCTACC
>NW_010536096.1:285-626 GCF_000687285.1 Phaethon lepturus | reverse complement strand
CCCCCGCCGTAAATAACTCCCACTCCCCGGCTGCACTGCCTCTACCTGAAAACACTTTGCATTGTTTCTATAAATAAATAAACAAAAAAATACTCTCTTTTAAAACTCCTCACTTTTCGAGGGGCTGATAGGGGAGCTCGGGGCCCACTGGAGAATACCAGGGGTGAAGCCAAGGCACCACTGCACGGGAAAAATTACTTGTCCTGCACCAAAGCGGAGTGGGGAGAAGCGGGAAGGCCCTAAACTGGGGTTCACGCCGCCTTCTGCCTGCCCGCCCCTCAAAACCTGGATTCACCTCAGCCTGGGTGCTTTAGCATCGCCTGGGTGCAAGCACTGACAGC
>NW_010536096.1:0-227 GCF_000687285.1 Phaethon lepturus | reverse complement strand
GGAAGGGTCTCGTGGCCATGGAGGACGTGCCATGGTGGACATGCCGTGGAGTCATATAGCATCTCTCCTGCATGACCTGCGGGGAAAGCAGTGCCAAAGATCACAGGGCATGTTGTTGCACAGTTGTGTGTTTACGTAAGCTCTTTGCACGAAATATCTGCCCGTCTCTCCTAGTTTACCGGTTTGCTTGACCATTTGTCTCCATTTTGTCTTCGCCTGCTAGGAGG
>NW_010536095.1:0-40211 GCF_000687285.1 Phaethon lepturus | reverse complement strand
ACCTCCCCTGTTAACCAGGACTGCTGAAAATACATTCTGTTCTGTTCCAGCAGAATGAAAGGAAATTGTAACCAATAAAACTGCAGCTAAGCATAAGTAATGCAATAAGTTCCATTAAAAACAAAGTACCTTCTAATGAAGCTGGCTGGTGTCCTTTCCAATTAGATTGTGGTTGAAGTTAGCAGAAATCTGTGTAAAAAAAATAAGATCTTTGTGATTAGACTGTGGGAATGGTACATGCACTTATTTTCAGGAGCTGAAATAATGTATTTCTTTTATTTGTGTATGTCCCTTACTTAACACAAATACAGAAACTTCAGGTTAATATTTTTTGTGCAGTAGCTATATCCACTATATCTTCCAACTCCCTTCTTCAGTGACAAATTACTGAAGGAATGAGACTACAATGTCTTGCAGTCTTTTTACAGGCAAGTCATACAAGCTTCGGGTTGCCAGAGAGGTAAAGGAACCCTTAGGATTGCCGTTTGTACTAGTATTGCAGTGGTGTAAATAAGCTTAATGATACTAGGTGTATTTTAAGGTACTTTTTATAGATGCTGACTAGCCTGGGTAAAAAACTAGAGCTGTATTCTTTCACATTTTTTAAGTCAGGTAACAAGCTGATTGTTCCCACAATCCAGATGTTTTTATTATTGTCCCACTTTGTAAGACAGAAAAGGATTAACGATTTCCTATTTCCTTCCTGTAAGCAGCCAGGGAAACTACTGCACAAATTTATGCCTAGATGTACAGAGTCACCCTAAATGTTCTATGAAAAATAAGAAGAGATTTTTCTAAGTTTTACAAACTTGCAGTTAGTTCAGTGACACCAATGAGCAAATGATAGATGCCTCTTCAAACATTGTGATTTTGTGCAAGGGATCTTACTGAGGCAGTAAGAATGAAATAAAGGACATGTAAAAGCTTTAAATGGAGTTCTTCATATGAGAAACTATCCTGGTACCGAAAAAAGCCCCCATGAAGTAGCACACAGCTTGTTGTCTATGTAGTTGTTTACAGATAAACTGGAGATGCACTAACCAACAGTGCAAAGGTATGTTAATTCCAAAGTTGGAATGATAGAAAATCAGCAGTATTCAAAAGAAAAAATTTAAATATCTGATGACTACCAGTTTCTTCAAGGAGAAACTCTTACCCAATCAAGGAGAAAAATCTTCCTAGGAAACCTAGAAAAATTTCAGTCCAATCTGTCAGGATCCCAACTGTGGCAAAGACCAAGCAGTTAGACGTGAAAGAATTAAGTGCTTCTGAACAAGAGTCTTCCTGTTGATTCATTTTGACATGCAAGTTCTAGGAATTCTAGGCTGTTAATCTTGGCAATTTAAAGCATAAATAGTGTGAACATCATGCCAATCACTGCTCTGCCTGAGAAACCAAACCTAATCTTAAATTGTCAACTGCTTGACAAGAGTCAGACCCACCAAACTAAAAATGAATAATACTTTGGACTTAGTGCATGTCAGTCTCGCCAGAATCATGTCTAGTTGAATCTGTTATTTTGCAGAAGAAATGTAATTTTTTTTGTTGAATGAATCTTTCAAAATACATGTTCAGTTAGTTCTCCTTAGAATTTAGAATTTCTATGTGATGCCATGAAAAAACACAGACTATTTTCATTTTCAGTCTGTAAGCTTCTTGCTGGCAAGTGAGTATGAACACAATGCTGACAGCTTATAGTTACCATTATAGTCTTTTGGTCTGCTGTTCAACAAATCCTGAAGAATAACTTTTTTCTTCCAGTGTTCTTGGCCAGTGCCTGTTCCTTCCCCTGACTTGTTAATACTTTCTGGTACCCAAATATAATTAATTCAGAAATTTTCAGTTATTCATCTGATCAAGTTATGAAAGAGGAAGTAGCAGTCTCTTCGAGGCATTGACTGTACAGCGCTAACAGCATGGACCATGCCTATGAGACGCTATGTCTACATTTGCAAGTAGTGCAGCGCCTGGGGATGGATCTGGAGAGCAAAATGTCATGGTGCGTTAGGAACTGAGAGTAACATGTCCCCACGGCATGTCTTTTGAAAGTGAAGCATGTGGAAGATGACTTATAAAGAAGGAGTTGCTGTTCCTTCTATAAGGTCTTTGGTAGCAGTGGAAAGTAAGCGCTGTTCATTTCTGTTTGTTGGAACACATGAAATGGCCAGATACTGCTTTTGTTACATGGCTTTATCTTTCTTTAGGGGAAATTTCTAGTTCTGCATCTTACTGTAGTGTAGTAGTAATCAAACCTTTGCTTATGCATTCCCTGTTTCTTTGTACTTGTAATTTATAAATTTAAAATGTCCAGAAAAATGAAAAAACTGCTAACCGAATGAGCAGAACACAACCTATAGCCATCTGATTTTTTTTTAATCCAGAAGCAAGGCATGGAAATATAAATTCTTTAAAAGTATGTGTCTGTGTGTGGGAGCTAGTGTTTTTTGAACAAGCATACACATTCTATAAAATCTACAATAAAGCTACTAATAAGTATTTCTGTGGCTTTGGAATAACTTTATATGGCTCAAGCCTAAGGGAAGAGGTCTGTTGTGGAGCTTTGTGCAATGATGTTGGATCAGCTCTGAATTCTATAAGACAAAATAGAATGCACAAATTATTAATGCAAAAATAAATTGATAAAGAAAATTGAGGTATAAACTACCGTAATGCCACTAACATCATATAAGGAGGGGAAATACTTTTTGTGACAGACTATTACTTTAATTTTGGAAATGTCCTCCAAGGACGTTTTTAGTTATTTTCTTGAGTACAAAATACACCTTTTTGTTTTGTAAAGGATATGTTATGACAAAAGTTCATCATATTCTTTCTTTTGAAATGTATTACATCCCAGACCAAGAAACCCATAATTTTAGAAGTTTGGATAAAGTATCTCGACGAGCCATGCTTGCTGTTGTTGATTACTTAAGAAGACAAAAGAGGTGAATTATCGCTTTCCAATTTTGCTTTAATTTCATTATGACTGTTACAAGATCTGTTGACACTCTAGATTAAGGCAGAAGAATGTGGTAGACAACATGTCAGTTAAAAGAAGATGTAGTACTGATTCTGCATTTATGACCAAAGTGGTATGACTAGCCTTAAAGGGTTCTAACTATGCTGAAGGAGTTTTCTAAATACTTTTTGTCTCATAAACTTTTTGTGATATGGGGTTGGGGGGGGCTAAGATAAAATTAGCCTATGGTAGGCTTCATAGTTAGATTGGATTTCTTTTGTTTAATGTTAGAAGGAAGGGTCTATTACAGCAATAGTAAAGTCTTTATTTAATCAGATCTGTTTCAGGTACAGTTTTTGATGACAGCTTCTGGCTAGATCTGAATTATCTTGAGGTTGCCATAGCAGCACAGTCTTGTGCTGCTCACTTTACAGCCTTGCTCTACGCAGAAATCTACGCAGACAAGATAAATATAGACAAACAGCAAGAAAGGTACAAGGTTTGAGGAATGCAGTGTCTTGACATTTCTGGTAAAATGCATCATGTTTTGTGTGTTCCAGTAGTGTTTTGTTACATGAAAAGTCAAGGAAACTTTAAAAAAATTCCTTAGGTGCATGTATGGACCTGGAAAATATTTCTATCAGTCCTTGAATGTGATCTCAACCTTGCTAGTTTGTTAGCTGTGACAAATTCAAAATAGTGTAATTTTGCTTCTAACCATAAAGTTTTCTTAGTAGTGTGTGTATTCTGGAGAATACTTGTGAATACTAAAATGTATTGAATCTCACCTTCTAAATTGAACGCTTTCCAGATTCTGTTTCTCATAGTTAATAGTTTGCTAGTGGTTAAGTTACTGCCAGAAGTGAATCAAGTAGAGAAAGAAACCACAGAATGATGACCAGAATTGCGTGGGTATAGCTGAATGATCCTTGTAGAAGGAGTTTTATTCCATAATGGACAAAATATGGAACTATTTTACTAGCTTCATTTTGGCGACAAATAACTCTAAGGCAGTGAATGTATAACAAAAGTATGGTTGTAAGCATATATATTATGTAGTTGCTTTCACTTTTTCCCAGAACAGAAAAACAACTCCATCCCAGCTGAAACCAGGACAGAGAATTCTTGCTTAGGCATTCACAAAAGGAATCTGATTTAATAAAATATTAGACATTACAGGTGGGGTTTTTTCCCTCTGAAAAAAACACCTTGGTATTGAAATCCCTTGATGTTGATATTCTCAGTTCAGCTGGTCACTTTGCCATTCTAGTGGAGAGCCATTTTGAATAACCTGGGATTATGACAGGCCTGATTTTGCATTTAGTTTTCGTGCCCCTTGCTTCTTAAGTGTTGTTTCAGAATTTCTTTAGTTCTTTGTGTGAAATTTCATTTAATTTTACCAGTTGAAACATTTCCTTTAGGTCATCTTTTAAAGCAGCTAAGAGTTTGACATTTGAAGAAGAAAGTCAAAGAACAACTATTACTATTTTGAATGAAAAAAGTAAAGAAGAAACTGGCATAAGTTTACAGGTACATGTTTGTTCTTCATAATCTGAAAGGAAACCTTCTCATATAATTAACAGTAGGTTTCATCTGAGCTGAAGGGCAGATCTAGTTGAACTTCAAAAACTGTATTTGAAAGTTCTCCCCATGCTCTAATTCAAAGTGAACTCAGTGGCCTTGCCGGACAAGTTAAATTGATTATTTGTTTACCTGAAACACTAATTAATTGGCAAATTTTAAATTGCAGCAAAGCAGACTTCGTTCCCTGAAACACCTGACCTCATGGTGGTAACCAGCCAAGTATTTTTCAGTTTGTTTTGTCAGAGAGATGTGTTCATTAAAAATCAGCAAGTGTTGTAGAAGTTGTAATAATCAAAACCAAAGTAGTAGTATCTCCCACAGGTTTATCTGATACATAAAATCTGATTCAGTGTAAGTTCCTCCTTTCGTAGTTCATTACTCCAGAGCTGTGCTTGCATATCTTTAAAATGTATTGCTTAGCTGGTATGTCTGATGCTCATTCAGTACTACTGCCTTTTGCTTTTCAACCAGTGCACCTAAGGCCCAGCACTGTTTTTTTTAATAACTTAGCAGAGAAGTTGGGTAGTCCTGAAGAGTTTTGCTAGACTACAAAACTTCCCTTCCTGTGATGATAGCAGGAATACTATAGATACTGCATAAAGGAGAATTAAGCAATGATAACAGTATGTTACATGGAAGGACTTGTATTTATAAACTTATATGATATGTATAAAACTCACTTGAACTGGTTCCAAAAGAAGTAATTCTTTGTTTTATGGCGCATGTTCTAGGACCTTCTCATGGACATATACAGAAGCATTGGAGAACCTGACAGTCTCTATGGCTGTGGTGGAGGAAGAATGTTACAGCCACTAGCACGGTATAATTTATTAATGTTCATATGTTCTTTAAAGTCATTGCTTTCATTTATTAGTAAGGAAATTAAATTGAAAACTTGTTGTTGACTTACAACAGGATAAGAACATACGAGCATGAAGCAGTATGGGAGAAAGCCCTTGTAACGTATGACCTTGAGGCAAGCCTCTCTCCATCTACTCGCCAGGCAGGAATAATAGAGGTAATTTTATTTTATAATAGGAAATGAATGTAGGAATTGATATCCATCATACTGAGAGTCATTTGTAGTAAATGCAAAATTGTTTTAGAACTAAAAGAGATCTCTTTGGTCGTCAAGTCCAATCCATAGTCATAGGCATCCAAACTGTATAGTGTAAGACAACTCAGTGTTTGTCCTGAAAACATTAAGGCTTCTAGTCTCCCTGTCACTCACCCATAATCCTTATCTTGGGTAATGAATTTTGTGAAATATTTCAAAATAAATATATTTGATACAGAATTTGGCCAGGTCCTAAAGTGACAGCATATAAAAAGTAATGTAATTGGTTATTTTTGCCATCTCATTCTTTAAACCTCTCCATTATGGCAACTATCTTACTGAAACTGTGTTATTTCTGATACAATAAATAAATAGAATTGATGTTGTCTTATTTTGATCCTTTAAAAATATGTTGCTTTTTTACTAAAAATGTTTACAGCAGTTCTGTAGCACAGGTATATCTCTATTTCCCCTAATTTCATTTTGCTATGGTACTTGTCCTACCCCAAATTACTTACTATCTTTGTTAAAATTCCATTGTGTTTCTACTTCATAATGGCTGCACACATAACCTGGATAAGTGGTCACAATTATAAAGTCATTATGGTCTTCAAACAGTTAGGGATTTAAGAGTTGTAGGAAACTTTTTCAAATCCCCATCAGGAAAAACAGTTCATTAAGAAGTAAAACCAGTTTTGGCTTACTACCCAGGAATTCTGGAATGTAGAAATGTGAGCAGGTAGTTCATTTGAAACACAACATGGAAATTTATTTCAAAGAATGACAGCTACAGTTTTTCTGGGGTTGCAGGTATCAGTAGGGTGATTAGTAGTCTTATTAAGAAGTTTTCATGTTACATAGTGCTGAGTTTAGAAATACTTATGGTTCTGCCTTACCTGCAAAGGCTTCTTTGTTTCCAAAGTTAAACCGAAACCTTTTAAAAAAACAATTCAGTTTATTAAAGGAGGAAAACTGACTTTCGGTAATTTTTTGAATTCCAGGCTTTGCAGAATTTTGGGCTTTGCCACACACTTTCCATGTATTTAAAAGGACTGGAACATGAAAACACTGAGTGGTGTGCGGAACTACAGGAAATACGCTACCAGGCGGCATGGAGGAGTATGCAATGGGGCCACATCTCTTCTATCAAGTAAACCATCTTACTTTTTCACTAGTTCTTTAAATGAAAGGCAATGGTTTCAGTTCCAAGCAAAAAGACAACACCAGAATATAATTTCTGTGAAGCAGGTCACCTAATTTGTCTTAATCATTGAATTGAAAAGCAGTCTTTTTCACTTAGACCTGTCTGTTTTGTATGCACATCACTTTTCGTTTTCCTGGGAAACGGTATGCAGTTGATTCTTCTTTTTGACTGTTCATAACTATAAACAGAAATTTTCAATTTTTGACTCAGACTGTAGATGTATCTTAAGTACGTATGAGGGATAGATGTTTTTTAATGTTTTATTTATAAGCAAATGGGGAAAATAGTAGTCAGTAAGCCACAAGAGGTTATCAAGACCTGGATAAGCAAGCACCAGTGTTGATTCATGGCTACTTCCTCATAAGTGGTAATCTCCTCCCTTGTGTAATGTTGGATACCTGGCATTAGTTATTTCATATGACTGGCCAGTATATGTATATATATACTGGCCCTTCCTAGTACAACTACCATCGCACATTTTAGGAGGAATACAGAATAGAATCACTATATTTTGGCAAAAGCAAAAGTTACATGATGGGGTCTTCAGTAACTCCTTCTACATTAACTTTTAGTACTCAGGAGAATGGAGGATTTTTCTCCTAAGACCCTTAGAGAGAGATGAGTCTGGGGTACATACTGTTGGTCTGTGCGTTCTCTTCTCCTGCACTGTCTTACGATCATTGTTCAGAAGCATCTGGAGGTCTTCACAGACACACACTGTTGAAGGACATATGTCATGCCACAATCAGAACAAAATTCATGTAGGTGGGCTCTCTTTGTCCCTGCATTAGGGTCTGTGTAAACTTCTTCGGTTATAACCCTCTTAGGCAAATAGAATATTCAGCTTTAATACAGGAGCAGAAAAACAACATGTAAGATGAAAAGAGAGAGAATGAGATGGCAGAAAAGAGGAGGGTCGAGCAGAAGAAAGAAGAGTGAAAAGGGCAAAGAGAAAATTAAATTGAACTCTATGTTTTTTTTCAGCCTTCCAGGTTTTTAAAATTTTTTCCTTTGTCAAAGTATTTCTGAAGTTAAATGTAAATAATTGTTCATTCTGAACTGAAGTTGCATGCATACTGTAATATATATCTTTCAGCAAAATACTGTGAGAAATGTGTTATGGTTAAGTTTTTATTGTTCAGTTGGTTTTGTGTCATATTTTTGATACAACCTTGGAGATGTTCTCCATATTGCAAACATTTTGACAATTACTATTTTTTCTTTGTTTGCCTGAATTTATAAAAAACTAAATTAATGTAAAATTTAAAGAGTTTCAGTATTATTTTTTATCATGCAAAACAGCAGTCCATCCAGCTGCAGAAAATGTACTACAAAAAATATTTGTCATAAAGATAAAATTGACTTCTTTGTAGAGGAATATAATTTTCCTTTTATATTACTTTTGTTTTCTTTTTAAGAGATGAGACAGGAAGACTAGGGTACCATGAATCATTGTATGATGCTCTTCAGTCTTTACGAGATAAGGAATTCTCTGCTTTCTATGACAGTCTTAAAGATGCCAGGTAACTGTATGCAAATATTCTGCTGTTAGAGAGAGAGAGAGACAGAGAGAGTGTGTGTGTTTGTAGTCACATGTTATTATAAAAGACTATTATGGGGTTTTATGGGCTTAAATGAAGACTGGTGCATAAAATAAAATTAATACTTCTGGACTGCAGCTTCATTTCTAAGTTTTTTAACTTAAATTTGTCTTTTGTGCATATACCATTTGTGTGCTAATTACAGATGAATTTACTGTAGTATACATCCCTTCCTTTACAGTCTTCTGAAATGGATTTGAGTGCTGACTACTTTTCTTTAGCTGAGCTATCACATAGGCTTTGGTGTTCATATATGCTTACCGTGTTTTCATTTATTGACAAACTTAATTTTTTGAACTTTAATGGTAATACATAATCATTCTGAACAAAATAGTTTTGCTGTTTAAATTCTGTTCACTGTATGGAAATTATGTTACAGATATTTGTAATTACTTGTTGATATTAAAAAATAATAATTTACTATTTCTCTGTTAAATCCATAGAGTGAATGAAGTAGAAGAGCTTTGCAAAGGCAGTCTTGAGTCTGTTTATTCTTTATATCCAACTCTTTGCAGACTACAGCTAATTGGAGAGTTGGAAAATATAGGTCTGCTGTTTTCCAGGTATTTTTTTAAAGCTTGTTTCATATTCCTCTTTCAGTTTTCAGGAATTTTGATAATCAAGTCTAATGAATAAAATTTGTTGAGGTCTTTTTATGAAATCCCAAACTTAATCTTAAAAATTATATGGATTTTAGCTTTAGTATGTGAAGACAAATCTGGCTTCTCTCTATTTCCAGACTGGATTTATTCATGGTCTAGTTTTAATTATTTGATATTATGCCAATAGTGTATTTTATATAATTGTTTTCTTTGTTTTGAGTTCCCTGGTATACCCCAAGGTAGCAGTCATATCTCCTAGCGTTTGGTTTACTAAGGTAACTGAGTTATCCTCTTCTAAAGATGTTTTCCCTTGCCTTGATGATACCCGTAGATCTGTTGAAAGTTGTCTCAGTTTGAATCACTTTCTTCATGGACTACGATTGCCATCAGTATTCTACCTGAATTCTTAACATTGCTTTTTTAATGATAGGAAGATATTTATCCCTATAGTGCTATTAAGATTGGATTTTTTTCTCCTATAGTTGCATTAGTTTGGTAGCTTATAGTCATCCTACAGTTATTTAGTGCATTCAGGACCTTATGAGCCATTGCTATTTGCAGTTAATCACCTAAAAAAATAATACCTATAATGACAACCTACACAGCTACAATCTCAGAGTTTGGAATTTATTCTTATATTAATCCTTATACAACCTGTATAATAAAATAGGAATCTTGGTCTCTAATCTTTTAAGTAGCCCTGTGTTTGACTGTGATTCCCTTTGCTGGTGGACCTTTAACACAACAGGTTTTGATGCATAATCAAGAATGTTTATAGTGGAGTTGTTCACCTTACTAATGTTGATCCCCTTATCTTGACGTTTGTTAAAAGTGGAAGCCTGCCAATTTATTCTGCATATTAATCATTGTAGGGTTTTATGGTCAGCATCTTGGTTTTGAACTGAAGGTTGTGAATTACCTTGGTAGTTTAGTTTTATTACTTATCTGGCATTTCACTAATATTTAGCAAGAATTAATAACAGGTCTTTTTTCTTTTTGTAACAATTGCAGATCTGTTACTACTCAACAACTGAATGATATTTATTTGAAATGGCAGAGACAGTCACAGCTTCTCAAGGACAGTGACTTCCGTTTCCAGGAACCTATCATGGCTCTGCGCACTGTAATTTTGGAGATCTTGCTTGAAAAGGAGAATGAAAATACAAAAAGAGAATGTATTAAAGACATCCTGACAAAACATCTGGTGGAGCTCTCTAGATTGGCAAGAACTGCTAAAAATACACAGGTAACAAATTCCAGGAAAGATCAGTGACAGATGTGTAATTTTTTAGTTTATAAAAGAACTTCATTTTTTAACAGTACTAAAGATTAACTGTATTCTAAGTTTATTCAATGAATCAATTAGTTGGAGACAAACTATGTAGAACTTATTCATAAATTGTATTTATAGGCATGTTTTATGAATTTTATTCATAACTGTAAGCTACACTATGAGGTAGATAATATAAAAATGAAATTTTTTCTGAAGAATGCTCTTTCAGCTCTGTTACTTTATCTTAGTGCAGTTTTATGATATATAAACTTTCACTTGCATCATACTGTTGTAGTGTTCCAGAGTAAAGCTGCAGAAAGAACTCCATTGCATCTGTATGTTTAGTGTTGTTTTTAAGGTTTTATACCCTGAAACCATTGCACTGTGGGAAATACCGCCCTGTGAATGACTTAGTAGGATTTGCAGTATCAGTGGTTTCTACAGCTGCTAATGCATTTAAGGTCTAGAGTCAGCCTTGGCTTGTTCTAGGTAGTGCATCTGGAGGAGTAACTCAATAAGAATTTATAGAGCAACAATATCATCCAAGAACCTCTGCAGAGTATAGTTCCAGTTAGATATATAACCTGGAAAGATGTTTAACACTTCACATATGTGAAACTGTATTAAACTTTGATTTCAGGAAGCTTCTAACTCTTTTTGTGAATAATGATTATATAAGTAGAACAGCTGTCTTTGCTTTCATAGATTTGCAAGGTTTACTCAGTGCCTCCAGAATTGTTTGGGAAAATTACTTCTTCAGAATTTTTTTTATCTCATGCCTGCCTAGTCACTAACACTGTGGTGATGAGTGTCCCGTGAGAGCCTCAACAGAAGTGAATTTTTTTTCACTTTGATTTTTAGTTACAGAATAAGATTAAAATTGGGGTGCCCTATTTTGGAGAATTTGGAGGAGAAGGTTCTGAAAGATGGAATCAGTGTGTTTCTGAAAACACTGTTCTTCCAGCCTCTTCAGTGTTGTAGGTCATGCAATACTTCAGAGCATACTTCTGCCCGTTCTCAGTCTTTCAAACCATGGGTTGATAACCCTTTCTTTTAGGCACACTTGTAGCGACAACACTAAGAGTCCAGATGTAGGAAAGTTTTTGAGGAAGCACTCTTTGCAACTAATGGCTTTTCTTCCTCTTTGGTGCCACTACCATCCATCAGGAGAAGGAAGAGAGTGCCATACAGCATCATCACACTGACCCCTAATTGGAGTACCCAAACTTACATTGTCATTTACAGGCATTCTTATATTTTAATTGTTTACCTTACTTATTTAAAAGTTTGGTTGATTTGGTTATTGGTTGGACAACTCGTGAAAATACACTTTAGTCTTGATCTTTTGACATTGTTAAAAAGATAGTTTGCTCTTTGTACTAGCATAGTGATACTAGATTACTAAATAACGAGGATTTTATTTCACCAGTGATATGAGTGAAGAGATAGGCACACAAAAGAATTAGTTCATGGTGGTGCCATTTTTCTTACTATTTTTTGTGTGATCTCTTAGGACGTAATAATAATCACTAAGCTAAAATTATAAATCTGTTATTTCAGTAGGTAGTGACTGTAGAATTTCTATACTTTATATCTCCAAGTAATTTAAAATGTTAAACACTGATACTTTATTTTGGGGGTTGTAAGCCTATTATGAAGTTTCCATAGTCTATTTTTGTTGCAGATCAGGATTTTCTGCAAGTATATAGAAAAATAACTTCATCTCTCTGCTGCAAAGTTTAAAAACAAAACTTGCTGTGAGATACATGTATTGGGCTTAAAGAATTGTTTATAAACTTTTTTCAATTTCAGCTTCCAGAAAGAGCTATGTTTCAAATCAAACAGTACAATCCAATGGGATATGAAGTTTCTGAATGGCAACTAGAAGAAGCTCAAGTTTTCTGGGCTAAAAAGGAAGAGAGTCTTGCACTGAATATTCTTAAAAGGATGATAAAAAAATTAGATGCAGATTGGTTTCAGGTATGTGTTATCTAATGTATAAACTTATAGGAATTAAATTATCTAAGATACTATTTCCACTTTCTGAAGTTTTCCTTTGGAAGAAAATTAAAAGACTGTCTGCAGTATTACTAAACCTGTTTTGTACTCTCAAAATGTCTGAAAGCAAAAAAATCTGTATTAGCAAATCTTATCAGGGTTTTTCAAAGTGAATCTGTAAGAGTGGCAAACATTAGAATTTATTATTCATTATTTTGCCTCTAGTGCCACCACTGTGATATATATAGCTTTTTAAAATCAGAGATGATTTCCCTTGATAAAAAATGAACTTGTTTTAAGCAAAACTGTTACATAGAAGTGTATCATCTTGTTCTGTGACGATGGTTAAAGAAACTAATGACCAAGCAGGATTGTTTAGGCCTAGACTCATAGAATCATTGCTTTGGAAAAGGCCTTTAAGATCATCAAGTCCAACCATTAACCTAGCACTGCCAAGTCCACCACTAAACCATGTCCCTAAGTGCCACGTCTACATGTCTTTTAAATACCTCCAGGGATGGAGGTGTTTAAACCACTCCTCAACCACTTCCCTGGGCAGCTTGTTCCAATGCCTGACAACCCTTTTGGTGAAGAAATTTTTCCTAATATCCAATCTAAACCTCCCCTGGCACAACTTGAGGCCATTTCCTCTTGTCCTATCGCTTGTCACTTGAGAGAAGACATCAACACAGCCTCACTACAGCCTTCTTTCAGGTTGCTGTAGAGAGCGATAAGGTCTCCCCTCAGCCTCTGTTTCTCCAGACTAAACAACCCCAGCTCCCTCAGTGACTTCTCATAAGACTTGTTCTCTAGACCCTTCACCAGCTTCGTTGCCCTTCTCTGGACACACTCTAGCAACTCAGTGTCCTCGTAGTGAGGGGCCCAAAACTCAACACAGTATTTGAGGTGCAGCCTTGCCAGTACAGGGGGACAATCACTTCCCTAGTCCTGCTGGCCACACTATTTCTGATACATGTTATGCTGGGAACTGTGAAAGCGTAGATGTTTTTGTTAGAACAATAATAATAACAAAGATTTTATCTATGGTCCTTATTGTTTAAAATAGCCTAGTAGAGGAAGACACTAATAATCTATTTTATGCTAAAGAAGCATACCTCTGTTGCAGGCATTTCCCTGATGTCTGTAGGGAATCCTTGTGTAAAGCTGGGAGCATGAGTTGAGGCTTATATTTCAGTGGGGCTAAAGCTGTATCACAAAGCATACAGAAATTCCAAGCAAGTTTTTGACTGATAAACATTCACTACTGTGCCTCAGACTTCTTTGTCCTAATTCATTGTCAAGGAACACAGATATGATTTAGGGTGCTCTTTCATATCTTTGAATCCTTCCCTACCTACAGGCACACTGAGATACAAGTTTTATGTTGTACTTCTGAAAATGGATTTTTACCTCAAAGAGGGGAATATTTTCTCATCAAATTTGACTTTTAGCAAGTGCCTCTGAATCTTAGTTATCTTAAAGCTTTTTGTAAGCTTTCTGAAAAATTATGTCACTTGATGTGAAGCAAGTACTATATTCCCACCTCCAATTCAGAATACAAGAACTGAAACAGAAATCCCTCTCTCCTATCTCAGTAATGGGCAATACGAAGTTCCTAAGAAAAAGTGTAAAGAATAGTTGGCCGGTACAACCAGAGTACTCCCCCGGACTGATTTGTAGCACAAGAACTTCCTGAACCAGAGGTAGTTTCTCTGTAGGTAATTCCTTCCAAATTTTTTTATATCATAAATTTCTCCAGTCACTTTTTAAGTCTGTGGAAGCTTTTAATATCCAAGAAGACCCTGCAACAAGGAGTTTCACAGCTTAATTCCCACTGTTTTAAGAGCCACTTCCTTTTGTTCGTTTTGAACCCCCTGTCTTCATTTGAGGTTAATTCCAATCTTGGAAAAAAACACTTAACATGTGTTCCCTGTCTCCGTTTTCCATAGTGAGGTAACATTTTATAGTTACCTCACTATAATATAGCTACTATATTTCCAAACAGGACTAACGGTTTCACAGTCCATCATTGTATACAGGAAGTCTTTTTCCCCTCTCATGCATTGCTTAACATTTATTTTTTTGCTTGTAATTTCATCAGGGTTTTTTTCATTCCATTTATTGTCCTGTATTTGTCTGTAGTTCCTCAGTCTGTCCTTGTTTTTATCACCTTGCATGACTCAATATAATCACCAGATTTTGTGTTCACTGCTTATCACCTTCTCAAGATTAGTACCTTTTGAGCAGCACAGATGACTGGATCTTTGGAGGCTTTTCACTGGTGACCTAACTCCACTGTAAAAAAGTGGCCCATTTATTTATCTTTCTGTTGCCTTAGTTCTTTATCCCTCCAAGAGTCATGCATTTCATTTCTTGCAACTTAGTTTCTTCAAGAGCCTTTTGGTGAAGAGCCATGTCACATGACTGTTGCAGTCATAAAATCATTAAGGTTGGAAAAGACCTTTAAGATCATCAAGTCCAACCGTCAGCCCAACACCACCAAGCCCACTAAACCATGTCCTGAAGTGCCACATCTGCATGTTTTTTGAACACTTCCAGTGATGGTGACTCCACCACCTCCCGGGGCAGCCTGTTCCAATGCCTGACCACTCTCTCCGTAAAGAAATTTTTCCTAGTATCTAGTCTAAACCTCCCCTGGTGCAACTTGAGGCCATTTCCTCTCATCCTGTCACTAGTTACTTGGGAGAAGAGACCAACACCTACCTCACTACAACCTCCTTTCAGGTAGTTGTAGAGAGTGATAAGGTTTCCCTTCAGCCTCCTCTTCTCCAGACTGAACAACCCCAGTTCCCTCAGCCGCTCCTCATATGACTTGTTCTCCAGGCCCCTCACCAGCTTCGTTGCCCTTCTCTGGACATGCTCCAGCACCTCTATGTCCTTCTTGTACTGAGGGGCCCAAAACACAGTATTTATAGACACAGTATTCGAGATGCGACCTCAACAGGGGCATAATCATTTCCTTACTCCTGGCCATGCTATTTCTGATACAGGCCAGGATGCTGTTGGCCTTCTTGGCCACCTGGGCACACTGCCGGCTCATGTTCAGCCAGCTGTCAACCAGCACCCCCAGGTCCTTTTCCACCAGGCAGCTCTCCAGCCACTCCTCCCCAGGCCTGGGGCGTTGCATGGGGTTGTTGTGACCCAAGTGCAGGACCCAGCACTTGGCCTTATTAAACCTCATACAGTTGACCTCTGCCCACCAATCCAGCTTGTCCAGATCCCTCTGCAGAGCATTCCTGGCCTCAAGCAGATGAATCTGTTGGAGTAGGCTGAATCAGACAAAATTCCTTTGCTTGTTGAGTTCTTCAAGAAGTTCAGTTGAGCTGGGAAACGGGATACATCTGAGGATGGTAAGGGAGTTGGCTGACATCATGTCAAAACCAGTTTTGTATCATCTCTGAAAGGTTGTGGAGATCAGGGAAGTGCTGATGAGTGGAAGAGAACAATCACACCCATCTACAAAAAGGGCAAAAAGCAAGGTCAGAAACTACAGAGCAGTCAGACTCATCCCTAGGAAAATTACAGAATGAGTCTTTAGGGAAGCTATTGCCATGCACTTGAAAGAAAATATCGTTGGGAAAAGCCAACAGAAATATACTATCATGCTTGACCAACCTGATTGTCCTCTGTGATGAAACAGTTTTCCCAGTAGACCTGGGACAAGCTGTGGATGTCATCTACCTTGATTTTAGCAAGGCATTTGACAGTCTCCTGCAATATCCTTCCTCACAAGCTGGTAAGATACAGACTGGATAGATTAGACCACAAGATAGGTGGAAAACTGGCTAAGTGGCTGAGCTCACAGGGTGGTTGTTGATGAGTCAAAGGCAGCCTGGTTGCGAGTCAGAACTAGGGTTCCTTAGGGTTGTTGTGGGGTCTGATACTAGTTTCATGACTGAGATCTGTAGGGCAGGACTGAATTTCCTTGGCAAATTTGCAGATAACAACAAACTGGAAGGAGATGTTCTATCATGTCCTTTTACAAAAGCTATTCTGGCTTTTCTTCATATTAATTCATCTGTTCTCTTTGTGGGGTTTTTTTGCTAGTTTGTCCACTTCTGATAAGAGTGTTACTGACCTGTGCTTCCCTGAAACTTGTTAGAATAGTGGTGCCACATTTGCCACCTGCCACTTCTCTTATATTAAGGCAGTTTTAAGCAAAAGCTGTTATACCTCTTTTGGTAGTTCACTTAGTTCATCTGTGAAATGCTGTAGACCTTTTGGAAAAGTACGTGCTGATCCTGGTGAGTTGATAGTTTTCATTTTGTCTGTTTGTTCAGTAGCCTTTGCTGTTGTCACTTCAATAGCAGACAGACCTTTGAATCCCTCATAAAGAAAGGCTTTGCAGTGGGACTCTTCAAACTCCTCCGCAGTGAACACAAATGCAAATAATTTAAATTTTTTCTGCTTTATCTTCTCAGAGCGCTATTTGTTTTATCACTATTATCTTTTTATCAAGTGGACTGTCTGGTGGCTAGCTGCTTCTGATATGTTTAAAAAATGCTCTTATATTATTTATTGAGTCTCCTTCAAGTTGTTTGGGTTTTTTGGACAGCCTGATGGTGGGCTTTTGGCTTTTTATTTGACAGGATATTTTATGATTCTTTTTAATATATTTTCTTTTTCACTTGGACAAAACTTCATTTTGTGTACTGATGTGGTAAAAATTTCTTCATCATCCATACCTTTGTGTTTAGCTGTGATTGCTTTCTTTGGGTATTTTTTGGAGGGTGATAAACATTCGCTTTGAATCCATATACATTACTAAGGAATATCACACTTCAGAGGAAAGCTGGAGAATTTTGGGCCAAGTTCTCCATACATATCAGGCCAAAATCAAGAGTTGCTGCTCCTGTTTTGATTTTTATGCTTGGTCCATGAATCAGTTGATGAGGGCTTCCAAAAATTTAATTCTTCTCTCACCTTCCAATGTTAATGTTTACCCTGTCCACATAAGGTTTTGTGTTTTCGCAGCCTATGATATGCTTCAATATTTCACAGTCAGCATTGTCATCTTGATCAGGTGGTATACGTACTCTATACTAAAAGTATGTTGGAAACTTGTCCTACTATACAGTTAAAGCTGAGCTTCCAATCTGGAGGCAAGTCCTTTGGAAACCTGCTCCATCATCTTCTCAGAGTGCTTTTAACCAAGTTTCCGTGTAGAGGTCAGTCTGAAAAATCTAATGATCGCACATAGTTATCACAATTCCTGAATGTTTCCTACAGAATGTACTATGGTACTTAAGACTAAATGGGGATATTAGAAAATACAATACTGGAAACATGCTGTGAATTTATTTAATTTTTATTACATTTTGTCATTGTTTCATTCTCGTTTTCATTGTTCAAACTGTCAGGTATTTAAAAATATGTGCTGTCCTTCAGTAAAACATAAAATGTGACTGTGATTTAAGGTGTTCATGGTAAATGACTCTGTAGATACATTACGTATGTATCTACATACAGGCCTGAGTGATTGAGTTATAGTCAGGGTTTAAAAGCTTTATAAATTGCCTCCCTCATATGTAAAAAGTATTTTTATTTGATGGCTCTCTCTTTTTTCTTTTTTTCCCCAAAACTTGCTTTCTCAAAGGTTGAGAATGATCCTCATCTGAAATTGATATATACAGAATGTCTGAGGCTATGCGGAACCTGGTTAGCAGAAACATGCTTGGAAAACCCTACAGTCATCATGCAGAAATACTTGGAAAAGGTGCATACAGTCTTTGAAACATTTGAGATAATGCTGTGCTAAAATATGTTGTTAAAATGTCAAGTAAATTTTACCATGCAGCCTTTATTTTTCTGGATTGAAAATATGGATTTTTATAAAAATACTATACTTTCACATAGTATTGTGTAACACTGAAGTCTTATAAAATATTCAGAATATGGCTTTACAGAATTCATAGTGAAATTTCTGTGTAGTATTGGGTTAAAGGTTCAGTGATAATGACTGCTAGTTCTCTTCCCCTCTCCTGTTCTGCCCCATCCGTTCCTTCTCGGGACATAACATTCACTTAACATATCTTCAGTATGGGGATTGTATTCACAACAATCTCTTTCCAGGTGCTAGAAACTTTTGTACTAGTGTTTCAAAGTACTGTAATTTTTTAAAAACTCTTAGTAATAGAAACATTTTTATTAACATTTGCCTACTCTGCATTTCTTTATTTCATGCTAACTTGTGAAACTCTACATAGTTGCATTTCGCTGTTACTGTCTACATGGTTTCTTCACTCTGATGATTGAACTTTCACATATAATTTCCTTGTCTTTTTGGCAGTTTTTGGCCTGTCTTCTATTTTTTTTTCCTCACCATCTTATGGTATAAGGTTGTAAAACTATTGTAAAACTTCATGCTTAATTACTCTATAAAGACAGAGAGCTGTAGGAGACTCCTGTATGGTTATTAAAGCTATTTCATACAGGACAATCTTTTTGACTGTTTGCACTGAAACACCCCTCAAAGATTAAGTTCACTTAGGAGAATAATATTCAGCCTGGTAGGTTTTATTTTGTATGCATATATATTCCATCATAGCCAACATTAAATAACCTGTTTGAGCAGATGACCCTGCGTGAGCAGGAGAGTTGCACAAGATGACCTCCAGTGGCTCCTTCCAACGTCAACCATTCTGGTTTTCTGTGATAATAGAGTTTAATCAAGTATTATGCAGCACTATTAATATGATGATCAGTTTTATCATTATTGTAACTTCCCTTTTAGGCTGTGGAAATTGCTGCAAGCCACAGTGGAGACAGCAGTGATGAGCTGAAGAAAGGAAAGATGAAGGCTTTCCTGTCTTTGGCTCGTTTCTCAGATAATCAGTACCAGCGAATTGAGAATTACATGAAATCCTCAGAGTTTGAAAATAAGCAGGCATTACTGAAGAAGGCCAAGGAGGAGGTTGGCCTCCTAAGGGAGCGCAGAGTTCAGACAAATAGGTGAGCATGCCAGTAGAGAGGTGGTTGCTATGGAGCCTTCAAAGGCTCCATCTTCAGTAACTCTCTGTCCCGCTGGGCAAGTCGTACAGCATGGGTCACATGTCTACAGCTGAATTTTTCCTTCTCTTCACAAAATAGTGGCCAGATCTGTAGTTCTTGTTGCAAAGAAGCATGCTAGGCCAAGAGGTGTAACAACAGTTAAACAGTGTGGATGATCATGGCTCCGAGTTCACATTTTATTCCCTGGATCTGCTTAGTTTATTTGATAGAGAAAACGTTATAGAGTAAAAAAAAAATGTTTGGTATCTTTCTCCATCACATGTTTGTTGACAGTGTAGAATTCATCTTAATACAGAACTCTTGAAGATTTAGTAAGAGCAATTGAAAGTGAGCAGAAAAATTTGAACATCAGCTATTAGAAACTAAAGTCCTTATACAGTGATCTGTGCTGGATACTCAAATTTACACCAGTATTGAGATTAAATCATTAAAAAAAAGAAAAAAGACACTGACCGAAAATTTACTTAGAGTGATGGGTCTGTGTGGACTTAACACCAAAGAAATAGCTCCCACAATTTGTTTTCTCAGTTGTTTAATTTACTCTGCTTGTACATACAAAACAAGTAAAAAATGTTAAATTAGTAAGCAAGAGAAATAGGGACAGCCTTGCTTGTAAGTTCATTAAAAGATAATTTGTTGTTCAAAAATGTCTGTTAACATAGATACACAGTGAAGGTTCAGCGAGAACTTGAACTGGATGAATGTGCCATACATGCCCTAACTGAGGATCGTAAACGTTTCTTGTGTAAAGCAGTGGAGAACTACATCAGCTGTTTACTAAGTGGAGAAGAACATGATATGTGGATCTTCCGACTTTGTTCCTTGTGGCTTGAAAATTCTGGAGTGGATAGAGTCAATGAAATGATGAAGGTATATGTCTGCTCTTGCTTTTCCTTATTACCCTTTGACATTAAATTATCCATCTTTCTTCTCCTTCTCTGTTTCTAGAAGATGAATTATAGTGCTGTGCGGTATGCTTTTCTATGTATCTCCTTAACTTTTCCTTCAAAACTCACTTTTTTCACTCGTTGCTCATCAATTATTTTTTCATCAGTGAGAGCTGTAATTCTCAATACATTTTAAATAACTTCATTTACTTCAGCATTTTCATTTGGCAAGTCTGTACAATTAAGCATAACTCATGCTCTTTCACTGTTGTCACCTGGTTCTTTACATACCTTGGGTACTAGCCGTCATCAACATCCTTTAGTACATTATTCTAGTTTGTATTGTATATACTTTTAGGTGAAAGGATGTGCTTTTAGATTGTCTCTGTAACACAGTAGCCAGAGACCAGTAAAGTTCTCATTTTTAGGCTGCTTCTATCATTTCTAGGACCGTGGAGGAAACCTGTTAATTCTTACCTGAATGATCTGTTTATAGCAGAGATCAGTATAATTTAATTCTTCGCTTTGTGTTACAATAAACTTTGAAAAATAGAAAGTGTTCCTTTATTCATATTTTTAACACACAATTGTTTCTTGTCTTAAGGTAGGTTTTTTTTTTTTTTTAATTAGGATTGTCTCTTGCCACAGAGAATCTAGATATGAATTCTGAAGCAATATATCTAAGCTCTGCTCTAATAGAATAGAAAATAGTAGTTTTCTTGTGAAGGATTTGTAGCATTCAGGAGACATGGACCAAGATGATGTTTGAACTCACTGGATTGCTGTTTGATCACACAGGAATGATTACTCTCAGTTTCAAAAAAAAAAAAAAAAAGCAAAACCAAAATTGCTAGCCCTTACCTGCTATTTTATGATTATAATTTTTTTTGTTGTTCAGTACAGCTTTCTAACTGAATTTTCTCTACTACAGAAAAACGCAGAGAAGATCCCTTCATACAAGTTTTTACCTCTGATGTACCAGTTAGCTGCTCGGATGGGAACCAAGATGATGGGTGGTTTAGGATTTCATGAAGTTCTGAATAATGTAATTTATGCTTCTCATATCTGGAGATATCTTGATTGGCTTAGTAGTGCATACTTCTAAACAATATGTATCTTCCTTTGTGCAGTTATAGCTAAATGAGTGATGTAGGTGATAAAGGTGTATGAAAAATGAGTGATGCAAAATCAGTGTAGTGGGGGAAGAGGGGGAGAGGATTGGGGACTTTTTTCCTTGCTTGCTACTTGATTGATTTTGTATAAGAATAGTCTTATACAGATATAGCAATATACTTTAAATGTGTTTTAGTTGTGGAAATACCATCTAAGTATTTTTATTTCTTAGTAGGAAACTTAGAAGTTCAAAAGAATTAATAATGTTAATTAAGTAATTTATTTCTTCCGTACAGTTTTCAAAAATGGGATCTTTTTGTTTTTCTTGACAGCTAATGTCTAGAATTTCACTGGATCATCCACATCATACTTTGTTTATAATACTAGCTTTGGCAAATGCTAACAAAGATGAACTCCTCGCAAAACCAGATGCAATAAGAAGAAATAAGTTAATTAAAAATGCACCAAAAGAAATCTCCCAGCTTGATGTGGTGACTACAAAGAATTCTATTCTATTAATCACATTCAGTCCTTTAATTTTGTTAAATGAAAAAAAAAATTATGTCAAGGAGTATTTTAGTGTAGCGCTCATCAGCTGACTTCTGTTAAGAAAGGAGGAAAAAAGTACTTTTAATAATAAAAAACCCTCCTATTGTGCATACATTGGTAATTATTATTGAAAGAAGTAATTATGGGGTTAAACAAAACATGGTTAACATTTCCTGCAACAGGTAGCCCCAATTATTGTGAAGAGTCTTGTGATAAATGTCCATGATGTGTGATTCTGTAAAAGGCATTTTAGGTGCAACAAAGACTTGAGTAGGTTTATTGTTAAAAGTACATACTGAATCAAGTATTTTTTTCTGCTTTGAGTGATAACATCTGTTCTAAGTATTTAGCCTTGTGCAGTGTATCTTTTGTTCCTTTATATGGCCTTTATATGTTAAAAACCATGGTGATGGGCAATACTCAACTGTGGCTTTATTTTAATGTTGTTGCTTAATTGTTGTTGGAACCTGTCTTTGGAATCATCTCATATCTAGATTAATGTCCCTTTTTTCCCCCCATCACTGTAGGCCTGGTGTGGTCGGTTGTCATTACCCTCTTACCCAGCACACTGATACAATTTTTCACCATATTTTTATGTGGCTTTTTTTGACCTTTCTTTCAGATTTGTAGTTCTTTTGTGGTCCTACCCTTAGAAGTAGGATTATGCTAAACTCAACTAAGTCTCTCAGAGTTAGGCACAGAAAGGACACATGGTCAGGTTTTTGCCTTTTGCATACAGGCTTTTTCTTCAGTTGAGATGAAATAATGGAAGCAGGAAAGTGGTGGAAGAACATCCAAAACTGCCTGTCCTTTTTTCTGAAGAATCTTTGCACGTTTTTTGCGCTTTGCCTGGACAGATTTGTTCTCCCTCCATCCCCAATAATATTTTACTCTACTCACTATCTCAGATTAGACAACACAGAACTGTTCTTCAAATTATTTCTGTTCATATCACAAAGGGCTGTCCATTACTGCAATTTTCTCTGTTTTCATAGGACGTAGCTCAATTGTACTTACTTGACTGCACGTTGTGATGCATCTTTAATCTTACAAGGTGTAGTTTGCAAGATCTGATATTTGTATTCTGTTGGTTTGGGGTTTTTTTAGGACAGAATGGAGGCTGCTAGCAATATAATCAATATCGTAAGAAAAAGGAGAGCTCATATGGTTAGAGACATTGAAGCACTTTGTGATGCTTACATCACATTAGCAAATGTAGATGCTACTCCATGGAAAACTCAAAGAAGTAAGTCTTGGAAAAATTATTTTTGTTTTTAATAGTGAAAATATATTTTATTTTCTTGGACTAAATAGTATATTTCTGAATATTGATATTTAGTTAAAGGAGATACTGTGCTAGCACTCTGTCCTATTTTTGACAAATGTAGAACTTAATCTGGGTTAAAAGTCAGTAATTACTTGCAATCTAAGGTTCAGACTTTCTGAGTATGAAACTCCAGAAAACTCCAGTTGTCCTGTGGTCATCTTCATCAGCTCAACAGAAGCATGCAGTGAGGTTTTGGCTCCCAAAAGCAATGTAAGCTGGTTTTTGTGACCTTTGATGTATGTTTATAGTTCTGAATTTAGAAATATAAATTTGTTTTAATTACAGAAGGAATAAGTATTCCAGCTGACCAGCCAATTATTAAACTGAAGAACTTGGAGGATGTTGTTGTTCCTACCATGGAAATTAAGGTGACTGAAGTTGAAATAAATATACACTATAATGTCCAATCTTAGCATCGACTTCAAATTTTTATAAGGGCAGTCAGGGCATATATCTTCATCAAATTCCCATGTTCTTTACAGGTCAGCCTGCCAGGGGTGCTTTCCTGTCAGATGGGAGATGCAGCATGAGACACTTTCCTTAGGCTTTGGAAGACCTTGACCCCAAGTCTTACATTTGCTGGATAGTGGCTTATTGTATGAAGATGGCTTTGTCACTGCCACTGCTACCACTGACTAGTCTTTCATTATCAAAGGGGGTGATAAACTACCTAAATCACAGAGAGGATCTTATTTTGTAGGTGCTAGCTCAGAGTTTCAGGGAGGCACTTAATGTCCAGAAAGTTGTGAGAATTAGTAGATATGCCTCTGTGGCTGTTCCTAAATGGCCAGCTTATGTTTTTAGTATTCAGTAATGGTGAATGATCCATTCCTATTTGCATAAGTGGTTGATTGCATGGGTGCATGGGCACTCATTCTTAGATGCCGCACGTTCTACCAAGGAAGCTTAACACTTGTAGGAGTGTAGAGTTGTTTTTTGGGCCGGCCACTTAAAATTTACGTGTTATGAAGCCAAACTTCCGTATGTTGAAGTGCCTCAGGCTGCGTCTATAAAGCTAAATAAAGCAAGCCAAGGGACACCAGAAGTTGCCACCCATGCTAAATAGCAATTTTTTGTAGGGCTCCTGTTGGCCCCAGGTGTAGTTCCTTTGCATGACTCTGTTGTCCTTTTCTATGTCTGTCTTCTTCTCCAGTAGAACCTATCTGAAATAGTTGGAAGTCAGTGATGTAAACAGCTGTATTTCCTTACAGCTGAGCAGGGCTGCTTTGTGGCATGGGGATATGGAGGATGGCTGAAGATACAGATCCTGTAGATTGCAACAGTTTTAGGATTGTAGATTGGGTCCATTTGTAGCCTAACGTAAGCCTAATCCCCCCCAGCTGTACGTGAACATTGGCTTGAGAGGATGCTACTTGGAACAAGCTGAAATTGTGTCAGACCTTTTTTACTGGAAGTTTGCAGCACCAGGCCCCTCTACCAATGAGGTCAACAAGGAGGAATCAAACTCTCTCATTTGCCTAGCATATTTTTGTAGCCTTTGTGGGTATTATCCTAGTAGATGATGGAATGCTCATATTAATATTTAGCATATGCTGCTAACAAGGTTTGCAAACAACTCCTTACCACTTTCTCTGAGAGAAACGGAGGTAATATTTATATTAATTTTAAAGTAATTTATAATTTCAGGTGGATCCCACAGGACAATATGAAAATTTGGTGACAATAAGGTCTTTTAAGCCAGAATTTCGATTAGCAGGAGGCCTGAATCTGCCTAAAATAATAGATTGTGTAGGATCAGATGGTAAAGAAAGAAGGCAGCTGGTTAAGGTAGGTTCTGTCAGTTGTAGTGACATCTCGGAGACTTGGCATGTTGGAAATTTTTTAAGTTCTCATGTCTTTTCTTATGTTACAGTTACTTCTGTACCATGAGCAGACTTTTCACAGTTCAGTGTCAGTTTTCTCAGTTCAAGAGTGCTTTAATAAAGGAAATTACAAAGTAATAATAAGTAATATAATAATACAATAATATAAATAATAACATAATTAATAATTATGTTAAATATTTTGATAATTATTTTTCAACAATGCATATAATATACTGTAGCTTACCTGACAACTACCAGACCTGCCACTTGTGTGGTCATGTCTCAACTAGTGACCTGGAGTGTACAGCAAATAAAAGCCATCAGCATTTTGTGTTAAATACCTCCTTTTTTTCTTTCTTCCCCACATAAAAAGAATTACAATTCAGAGACAATCACAAACACGCACACAGAAACACAAATTTCTCAAAAAACTTTATTTCTCTTTAAACTCGGTTGATTTCATTCTGTCTGTCTTTGAATGTGAACATTCAGCAGCTGCTGGGAGAATTCTGTTTTGCTGTTAAGTATGGGGTAGTTTTGAAAGTTTTGCAGAGTTTTGAAGTTTTTGCAGAAAGTTTTGCATGAATCGCTAGATCTGCATCCAGTAATCAGAACTGCAGTACCAATGGATGCGGCTTCAGCTGTGTGCTGGATTGCTAAGTATAGTGAATGAAACATGCAATTTTTAAAAGGATACCATAAGGCATGTAGGTTGATTGAAACCTTAGTCAAATAATATTTGTCAAAAAAAAAAAAAAAAAAGAAAAAGGTGATGATTTAAGTTGATGATGGCTCTGCTTAAGCAGCTGAGCACTATTAGAAAACCAAGTACAGAGAGAAAATGATTGTTAATTCCATTTTATTACCTGTGATTATTGTGGAAAAGTAATTTGTGTTTTCTGGAATTTTTTGAAATATTTTTTTAAAGCTGCTGAACAAAGAAGTTGGATGCTGAAAGTGTTCTTTAACTGCCTTTTTCTGTTTATGCTAAAGGGGCGTGATGACCTGAGACAAGATGCGGTCATGCAACAGGTTTTCCAGATGTGCAATACATTGCTCCAGCAAAACACTGAAACACGAAAGAGAAAATTAACAATCCGAAGATACAAGGTAACCCTGAACAGCTGCTGCAGCAGTGGAATAGATGCTACTGATAAAGCGTATTTCCCATTCTCCTTTTTTTTAACCCAAGACAATATAAAAGTATATTTATTTATGCGTTATTAAAATAGTCACTGCTCCTTAAGGTAGAGAATAAGCAATTATTACAATTTAATTACTCCAATTAGAACAATTATTACGATACAGTTTTTTCCGAATCATTAAAAAAATTTCTGAGGCCAAATATGTTTAAATAATCTTCAAAGCTTTCTTTATATGAACATATAATTGAAAAGAAATTTTCATGCACTGTCCTTGAATTGGAAGTTGCTAGTCATTAAACTTGAGCCTACGAGTTTGTTTATGAATTCTCTTGTGATATTCCTTAATTATTTAATAATTAATTTTAGTCGTGCAGTATTCCTTGCATTTGAATCCAGAAGTCCCATCTAGGGTCTGTTCATGCAGAATTTGAATTGCAGAACTGGTTTTCTTGGAATTGAGAATATGGGCATAAATTCTTATTGCGAATGCAGAAAATGTATTTGAACTTTCCCCTCTTCCTACCTTTTTATGTGCTTGGGGTTACAATAATAGCTATGAAGGCGACCTCTGAATAAGTACTAAAAGTTCTTACGTTTGACAAATGAGAAATGTGCACTCCAGAATCTCTAAAGAGCTTATCTGAATTGCTAGTGTAGTTTTAAGAAATCACAGGTGGAGTTAGAGTCACATTTTTTGAAAAATTTTCAATGAAGACTCAGGTTGTTATGTGTGTAAAAATTAATGAAAGGAGGGCAAAAGAGGATGGGAGTTGCATTATGAGATAAAGAGACTTTCATAAGAAAAGAAAATTGAAGGAAACGGGCAGTAGCTATTTCTCTGAGGACAGAAGATTGTTCATTCTGGCCAGTTCTGTCTCCTACAGCAGTTGAGGTAATTATTACAGCCAGTTAGTGAGAAACTGTTCCCTAGGGTGGGAAGCAGAAGACGACAAGCCTAATCTGTTCACACAGCTTCCATGTGTTTGTTCCAGATTTTACTTTTTATGTGCAGTTTGCACAATGCTTGTATTATCCCGTTCAGGCATAGCAAGCTGTTGGCAATTGCAGGTCACCCAGAAAACCGATGCAAACGTGCAAATTGTGTATAATCATTAAGTTGTACTGAGTACCTTGTGGAAGGTTCTCTGGGCTAGGAAGAAATTTGCAAGTATTTGATAAAAAAAACCTTGAATGTGTTTTATATATGTATATTTATGTGTATTTAGAACATACATTGTGCTCAGTTGTATGGTTTGGTCTTTTTTCTTTTTAAACAGACACAAAATACGCACCCATGCTCCGCAGCATGCGTGTTAGTAGTTGTGTGTGTATAACCCTCCCCCATGCAGCCGTGGTTTTGCTTTACAGGTGGTTCCCCTTTCCCAGAGAAGCGGTGTGCTTGAGTGGTGCTCGGGAACAACTCCCATCGGGGAATTTCTTGTGAATGTCGAAGAGGGAGCTCACAAGAGATACAGGCCAAAAGACTACACTAGTTACCAGTGTCAGAAAATAATGATGGTGAGTCAGAATAATTAAAGAAAAATATCTGGCTTACATTCTTTTACACAGAGACTTGGGGTTTTTTACGTATTTACAGAGAATTATATACTGTGCTTTTAGTATATAATAACGAATATGACCAGTGGCATGGAAGTAATAGTTCGTCAGACTAATCTGAATGTAGCCTGGTAAGAGTCTTTGCAAAATCAAAAATTGCTACATGAATGACTGTTGCAAGAAAGATTTGAATACAGCTGAATCTCCAAGAAGTCTGTGAACTCTTCTAGAATATAAATGTATTGGAATTAAAATAATCATTACAGAGACCCAACAGAACCAGATATATATTATCTTACGGATTTAATTGATATTTGTCATATTTCTCATTGCATTGAAAAATCATTTTATTTTCATGAATAAACCAAATTCTAAATACTAGTCCTTGAAAGTAAAAATATGGGTTTGGAATGCAGCTGAGATTAATGTAATGTCTTAATTGCCATTAGACAGTGTGAAGGGTCTGGCTTCTCCACCATGACAGCCATGTACCCTCTGTCCTCCGACAGCGAGCCAGTTCAGGGAGCTAAGCCAAAAGAAAACTGACCTTATGTAAACTGGCAGAAAAATACCTGGTTCAGTAGATACAAGTAGGGGAAGGTTCTTTTTTCTGATGGTAGGTAGAGCTGCTAGATGGATTCAGCTGGTTTAGTTTAGTTCCACAAACCACCTCACCATACATTTTGAAAATTGCAAATTTTACTTTATATCACCATGATGGTGCAAGAAATTATTTTCTTTTTAAATCTGTATAGGACTAACAGGATGAAAATACATTTAAGCTTGGCTTTGTGCAGCTTTTGCATGTGAATGAGTGAGAATGACTTTCTCACAGTGACATGAGCCTTCAGATAAGCAAAGGTAGTAGAACAGAGTGCAAGGGGAAGTATCTCCCAGCAAGATGCATTTACCTGTACATGCATATAAAAAGATACACTTGCTGTGCCAAAGAAATGGGACTGTGTGTTTTACATGTAGCCCATGACTTGTGTATGAAAATATAATTGTTTAGTAAAACCGATAGATAGGTACATTAATGATTGCTGACATTAATTCATGGCTCAGAGAGAGAAAGGAGCGAGAACAGCATTTGATGGAGGGGAGGGGGCTAGAAAGCAGGTATGTATTTCGTTCAAGGGAAGAGGTAATTTCCTTTCAAAGCAGTCAGTCATGGGGAAAACATCTCTTATTTGTTGAAAGGATGCACAAAAGAAACACTCTGAAGAGAAATATAACATCTTCATGAAAGTCTGCGAGAACTTTCAGCCTGTGTTTCGTTATTTCTGCATGGAAAAGTTCCTGGATCCAGCTGTGTGGTTTGAAAAACGATTGGCGTACACTCGCAGTGTGGCTACATCTTCTATAGGTATTATATTAGATTATTAACATTGAGGTTTTAGATTATGTAAACAAAGAATTTATACGGTTTCAGAGGTAACGGCTATTCTGCTTTTGTCACATGTCAGAAAAGGGTGAGTAGGGGGCAAAAAATGACGACAAGAACACTAGCATTATTTTTGTAATTAAGATTTCTGGGTCATTCCTCCTGCACACTGCTTTCTGCAGTAGAAAGACAGAATGAAATTCTGTGTTTCTGTGTTTTATATAGGGGTTTGTATTTTTAGGTTCTGGTAGGTTTTTTTAAAGTTTCTACCTGAGTAATTCTGTTGGTTTGATTTAACATTTATTCATTTCTTCTGTAGCCTCAAATGTTTTAACTGAGTTGAAAAGCTTAATCTTTTACTTTCTTTGTACTAGCATCACTAGCCATGGCTGAAAACTTTGGGGTTTTTTTTAAGTTTTGGCATTTTTTTCCTTTGATTTTTCTGTCTTAATAAGGAAATAAATGTACTTGGATTATTGATTTCCTTTGGATGACTCAGTTCTGTATTGAGTCTCTGGAAGACATTTGATGGTAGATTGTATACATTGCGGTAGATTCTATTTTAAATGTTAGCATGTTGCTTATATACCCCCCTTTTTTGCTGAAAAAAAAATTTAAGTAAATCTACAGCTTAGCAGAATTCAGATGAAAGATTTTTGTAGGAATGATAGAATCTTTGGGTTGGAAGCGACCTTCAAAGGTCATCTAGTCCAGCCCCCCTGCAGTGAGCAGGTACATCTTCAACTAGAGCAAGTCTCCCCAGAGCCCCGTCCAACCTGACCTGGAATGTTGCCAGGGATGGGGCATCTACCACCTCTCTGGGCAACCTGTACCAGTGGTTCACCACCCTCACTGGGAAAAATTTCTTCCTTATATCTAGTCTGAATCTGCCCTCTTTCAGTTTAAAACCATTACCCCTCGTCCTGTCGCTACAGGCCCTGCTAAAAAGTCTGTCCCCATCTTTCTTAGCAGCCCCCTTTCAGTACTGGAAGGCTGCAATAAGGTCTCCCCAGAGCCTTCTCTTCTCCAGGCTGAACAACCCTCACTCTCTCAGTCTTTCTTTATATGAGAGGCGTTCCATTCCTCTGATCATTTTGGTGGCCCTCCTCTGGACCATTTGGGACAGAGGACTGCAGGTGGAGTCTCATCAGAGTGGAGTAGAGGGGCAGAATCACTTCCCTCGACCTGCTGGCCACACTGCTTTGGATGCAGCCCAGAAGACGGTTGGCCTTCTGGGCTGTGCATGCACATTGCCGGCTCATGTCCAATTTTTCATCCACAGGGCTGCTCTCAACCCCTTCATCCCCCAGCTTGTATTGATACTGAGGGTTGCCCCGACGCATGTGCAGGACCCTGCCCTTGGCCTTGTTGAACCTCATGAGGTTCACAAAGGCCCATTCCTCAAGCTTGTCCAGGTCTCCCTGGACGGCATCCCATCCCTCAGGCGTGTCAACCACACCACTCAGCTTGGTGTCATCTGCAAACTTGCTGAGGATGCACTCAGTCCCACTGCCTATGTCACTGATGACATAGGAAACGCTACTGCTATCCATGTCCATCAGCTAATAGAAAAACAGTAACAGGCAGCAAGGGAGATTTAACGTGGAGGGTTTCTACTTTTAAAGACAATAAAGCACTCAAATAGGCTTACCTGAAAGATCTTGTAATTTGTGTCACTAAAGGGTTTTAAAACTGACTTAGACAAGAATCACTCAGGAACTATTTACGTATAGTTAGTTGAGCTGCCCCAACTGAATTATGGACTGAATTATGTCCAGTCCTGTTTTCTGGATGATATGATACTGTGAGTTAAAAGGTTTTCTTAAAAATAGTAATAATAACAAACCCTAATTTTATTGTACATTTCCTTTTTTTTTTTTTTTTTTTTTTTTTTGGAAAGCTGTGAAATTGTTGGGTTAACCTATCTACAGAGAGAAACGGGCAAGAAGTCTGTGGAGTAGATAAAACAATACACATCTGTATGAGAAGAACCTTTTTGCAATTGCATTTAGTTAACCTTTTCTTTTTGGATTTGTGGAATGGCATTTGCTCTTTACTGGAGTAATGTGTATACATGGGGGAAGAAATAGTCTCGCTTTTGTTCGCATGTGTTACGCTGATTCTAATAACCTGCTGTTTGTTAAATTTTCCCTGGTTTTTATGGCTTGTAAATGTGGTTTCAGCACCTACCTTTTTCTTTTAGTTGGCTACATTCTTGGACTTGGAGACAGACATGTTCAGAATATCTTGATAGATGAACAAACGGCAGAACTGGTGCATATAGATCTGGGTAAGTGGGACGGGTAAGAGAACCTTAATTTTTCTTTCCTTTAACATTTTTAAAAACATTTATTATCCTTTCATTTAGGGGTTGCTTTTGAGCAAGGTAAAATCCTTCCCACACCAGAGACTGTTCCATTTAGATTAACCAGGGACATTGTGGACGGAATGGGTATTACTGGCGTGGAAGGAGTGTTCAGAAGGTAAGTGCCCCTATATTGCATAGGGGTAAGGAGGCAGCAGAGCACTTTCAGCATCATGATTGTTACATGTTAAATAGTTTTGATGCTTGAGAGGAGACTCAGATCTTTCTGCTGGTAATGCCCAAACCTAAATGCTGTCCTCTAACTCATGTGCTCTTATTTATATAATCAATTACAAGTTCATTATTGTTGCTCAGTTTTTCATATTCTTCACTAACTAATGGGCTATTGTCACCCTCTGGTGGAATTCAGGGATGGTTCAGTGCTTCCAAAGGCTCCCCAGCTAAATTGTACCCCTTGATTTAAACTGCTGGATTTTTTTCATTCAGAACTATGTATTTCTTTCATAGCTATACTATATATTTGGAGCTATTAAGTTTCTTTGAACCATTTTTTTTCTCTCTGTTATTTCTGCTCAATTTTATGTAAGTAATTTGCAGTCCTTTTCCTCTTTTGGATCATGTATTTGATAGCACTTTGCAAGTGCAAAATATAAATCCCACAGATCTGAGCTGTAAAGCAGAAGAATTCCAGAAGGGCTGAGTTTCTGTCAGCCTCCATCCTATCTCCTGTGAATGAGCCAAGAGAGCCCGACAAAGCAGGACGTTTCACTTAAGACTTTAATGACGTTCATGAAGATAGTAGTTGCAAACCCCATATGTCATGTCTTTAAAAAAGTACATAGTGTAAGTGCTGTCTTTGTAAGGTAGCAATTAATGTTTATAAGTCATTCCTAATATACCTTTGTCCTGCGAAGGAACAGTCACTGCCACTTCTAAACATGATGCTGTCAAATTCAAAGTTTCATGTTACTTCTGAAACTTTTGTCCCATGATACAGAAAAACATGAACTGTTTGGCTCCAGCTGAAGTAAATACGGTATAAAAGGTACTGGTGCAGATGCTGTTTCTGCCTCAGCCACACTGACTTGTAATGAACAGTATAAATGTAAGTGTATAAACAAGTCATCTCAGGATTGGGTGTGAACATCGTTAACTTTGTTGTGTGTGTTCTCATCCTGAAGTAGGCAGGAGGCCTAATCCCTCTTTCACTGGAGTACCTGTCCCATAAGGAGAGTTTCGTATTCCTTCCACAGCTTAGTTTGCTTGGGAGTGAATGTAGGTAACCACTTCTGTACCTAAACTCACTGGAGAGATTTCAGAAATAGCTTAATGTCTGGCTACTGGATCTGCTCATGTCGTATAAAGGAACGCTACCAAGATTCTCCAACGTGTTGCAGAGCACCTCTCGCGCACACGTTTCCATCCAGCCAAGCAATTCTGCCATCGTGGCATTCCTCAGCGATCAGTCTTAACTCAGTGGCTAATTCTGCATACAGAAACGTTTCAGACAGTGAACCAGGTAATCTCTTTCGCACAGGGAATATAATCAGTGAACTGTGCAGTCTCCTTCTGGTCTTTCTAAATGTCTCTGTTGTTGTTTGTTTGTTTGTTTTCCTAAAATGGAAATATACCAGAGAGGTTACTCATATGTTAAAAATTAGCCTTTAAGAAGGGTACCAATATCCATTATTTAAATTATGAAAATACCATTGCATTTTACCAAAAAGAATCTAAAAATACAGTAAAATATTTTCTAGATGCTGTGAGAAAACAATGGCTGTTATGAGAAATTCTCAAGAAGCTTTGCTGACTATTGTAGAGGTAAGCATTTTTTCATTCTTTCTGGTAGTAACCTGCCAGAACTTCTTCAGTTTCTTGTCCTTGTTTTCATATGCATTACTATAACAAATATTCATGTAGGGGGTTTTTTTGTTGAATTTGAATGTAGTAGTGTTGGCCAGATTTGCTAATTCATGTAATCTTCAATAAAATTATGACCAGTTTGCATTTTCTATGGGAACTATTTGTTTCAGGCATATGCAGTTTTTTCTCTTCAGTATCTAAACACTTTTAGCCATAGTGCAACATTCCTAGCATGAGTAGTGCCGATTGAATGAAATCCTCTTTGTATAAGTGACAAAGAAGAGAATTAAAGTAATTTTTTAAAGCACTTTAAAGTGTGTTTTGAAAAATGTGCTTTAAAAAATAATGATGATATTTAGTGCCTAGAAGAATATTAATAAAATGACCTCTTCATTGCTGAGATGGAACAATGCAAATACCTGCCAGTGATCAGATGCCATTTTATTGCTGGATTGTCAACTAAGCAATTCAGCACAATTCTGTTGGATTTAAAAAAAAAAACAAAATCCAAACCGCCTAATATTGTGGTAGGTGTGAGCATTACCAACTGTTTCTCTTCCTGCTAGGGCACTGAACTAGCTGTAATTAACAGTTTAAATTAAATAGGTATTTATTGACTGCGCAGGTGCTGCTCTATGACCCTCTTTTTGACTGGACCATGAACCCCTTGAAAGCTTTGTATTTGCAGCAGCGGCCGGAGGATGAGGCTGACATGAGCTCTACACTCAATACTGATCCACAAGAATGTAAAAGAAAAGCCAGGTGCAAGATTTTTTTCTCAGCCTTTGCCTACTGCTCTGTTGCCTTGCTTTATGGTTTTCTTACTGAATGTTCCTCGTGCTGTTCAGGAGCCATATCTAGTGTAGCTGTTGTTCTGTTTTTCATCCTGCCAGCAGTGACGACCAGAGTTTTAACAAAGTGGCTGAGCGTGTCCTGATGAGGCTTCAGGAGAAGCTGAAAGGCGTTGAGGAGGGAACAGTGCTCAGTGTGGGAGGGCAGGTGAACCTCCTCATACAGCAGGCCATGGACCCTAAAAATCTGAGCCGACTCTTTCCTGGGTGGAGACCGTGGGTGTGACTTGGAAGGATCCAGCACGTTTTGAGAAGAAACCTATTTCTATGCAGCAAGTGTCTTAACATTTCACATCGGTATTTCACAATTAAAACTTAGATCAGGAGCAACTGTGAAGGCTTATATGTATTAGTATTTGGTGGTTGTCTTGGGGTTTTTTTTTTTCAATAACCTGTTACCAAGAAAACATTTCTTTGTCCACTTATGTTCACCATACAGTATAAAACACCAACCAGTGCTCCGATGTTCCTTGTCACCTGCAAGGACTTCGCTTGGGCATACTGGATGTGTTGTATTCTTAAAGCCTGAGATTCATCATTTTTGTGTATATGTTAAATAGCTGGGGTCTTGTATATAATAATTCTGTATGGTAACATGACTGCATAGAATGGATGATCTAAAAACCAGGAGTCATGAAATAACTAGCTAAAGTGTATTTCAAAAGGGGCGTTATACTGTAAAGATAATGCTACAGTGAATGTAAAAGAAAACCAGAGAACCTCATGTTTAATGAACTGAAGGTTCTTGGGGTTGTTTTTTGGGGTTGTTTTTTTTTTTTAGCTTAGTTAAATGGACACTTCTTTATATAGATATGGACTTTGAGCCAAGTATAATACAGCTGCTTTTTTTCCTGTTGTAAATGAAATTATGTTGGTACTTTATTTTTATAACATTACTTTAATAGTATAAAACAATAAAAAATATTTAGCTTTTGTAGCTCAGACTTCCTTGATGAAATAGACTGATTAGGCAATGAAGCTTAGCATACCGGATACGCGTCTAAAGCAAACAGTCATTCTGTATCTGGAATAAACTCACTATACTCAAATACCAGTCTCACTGGTATGTTTAATAAATCTTCCCAAATCATCTTTGTATTTAAAAATATGAATAAAATTTGGCATACTCTCACATTATCTTAGTTTACACTTTATGCATTTTTACAGCATACAACTGAAGAATTTCTGTTCTAATGAGCATTTCACTGATTTTTGTTTGTACAGTGTTCCTACAATTTTTATACTATATCTTTGTTTTATAAGTTAGTGTCAATGTAGCAAGATGAGTCTTTCATGTTATGTCTTCCTGAAGCTGACATAAATTTCTGTTGATCCTTGGAACCAAACGTGCATCCTGGCTTTTTTGTGGGGAAGAACTCTCACCCCAGGGATACAGTAATTTGTTCTCTGAAAATGAAACTTACCTGACAGAGCACCCACTCTGCATGGGGAATTTTAAATGACACTTAGGAAAGGGAGAAAAGTCCTACCAAGCAATTACAGAATGGCAGGTAGGAAAGGACTAAACAAAAAGCACTTAAAGAATTTTTATTTTTAAGCACAGACTTAAAAAATTCTGGTAATATTTCTGGAAAATTTTCTCATGCTTCTTATAGAGGAGTTTCTTCAGGTATTTTTTTGGCTATTTAATACTAGAAATCCAGCTATCATATAAATTAATATTGCATAAAAGCACTTGGCAGATCCTGTCCTTCCATCATGAGTTACTGATGCTCTACTTGAAAAGGAATATTGTCATCACACTGGGCTGCAATTTAGGTTTTTTTACTCACAGCAAACAGTGAAACATGAATATTAATACGATTGTGTCAGGAAAGTCTAATTTTAGAGGAAATAATTTAATTATTCCTCTGCAATGCTGTTAACTTGGTGTTTCATGCCTAGGTTTTGAATATCTATACATTTTCATCATTCAAGCTGAATGAAACACCAATAAAAATGCACATAAATATTGTAAATGTCACTGAAACCTGCTTACGCTATTTGTAAGCTCCTGTAGCAGTGAAACAGCAGTTAGCTGACAAAGATGTGAAAACAGTTTGAATTATTAACAAACCTTAGAGTCTCCAAAACATTGTCAAAATCAGTGTGACACAATCCTGTTACTGTGAGATCTGAGTTCAACTGACCTAACATTCTTGAGATAATTGTCATCCGTTCAATGCCTCATTTAGCTAAATAGTAACCATCAAAGACTGTGCTTTCTTTTTGTTCCAGTAATGCCTTAATTTTTAAAAAGAAAATTAGAAAGTGGTTTGCAAAAATCTATCATCTATAGCTACACACTTTCCTTGTATAAGAATAGAAAAATAAAACCTGGACGGAAATGCTTGATTCTGAACAAGGGTTTTGTCACAAATGCTACTATTGATGGTAAGGTGGATTGGTGCTTGAGAGCCTCAAGTACCTCTACTATATTAGTAAGCTAGAAATATGTGAGACAAGTCAAGTTGCCTCTTTAGCATTAATTATTTTCTTGGAATGCATTTTCGTACTTTTAAACATTTACATTTAGAAAAGATAATTTCTAAGAAAAATGAGCCTGTGATCTAGCATGAAGGGGGAGAGTTTTTAAACAGCAACATATTTATTTGAAATGAGCTTTTCCTGGTGAAACATCTGTTGGAGAATGCTGGAGTATAAACTGTAAAAAAGTTACATGTTAGCAGGTAAACTGATATGAATTATACACCTTGACTGAACTTTTCCATCAGCAAGGAACTCTGTCCCATGAATAGGAATCAGATTAAACTGGCCACCTGGTGAGGTACATCCAATTGAAATAAAACAAGGATGTCAGTCTTCATCAGTGCAGATTTGAAAACTTCTATTGCTCTTACAGGTAAAACCACCCAAAAATAATTTTCTCAGTAACTATGAATTAATTAGGTCACTATTCTATGTTACTATGAAACTCCTGAGTTTATAAAACTACTATTAAATATTTTTGAATGCACTAAACTATTAGGCTTCATATTTCCAGGGGATAATGCACTCATTATACATTGTTACTAATTGTACTCCTCATGACTATTGTTATTGCATACCTGCACAAAGTTGTGATACTTCAATGACAAAGCGTCAATAAAGACACCTTTGTAAACAGGCAATTCCAAAATCTGCCTGGGGAATTTGGTTGTGTGACTGGTAAGTGATGACACTGTATATTTCTATTACTGCTTTCACCCCTGTGAATTTAAAGCTGAAGTAAGGCAGTAGTGTTGTCTTGTGGAACCTGCGACAGCTCTTGGGAAGAGATGACCTAATGCTAGCACTTAATGACGACACTTAAATATTAGCATTAAGTAGAATTGTTCATTTCAGCAGGTAGTTTGAAGAGTGAAACCACAGTGAGAAGGCTGGGAATTGGGCAAGGGAGGGCTTAGGTTCTCTTCCCCCCACATTTCAAAGTCTTACCTGTATTCCTGATGATACAAGAAGACTAATGGGTTGCTCACATAACGCATGTTCCCATCATCTGTCCTGCACATTAACCCTCTAAGTACACCTACACTGTCAGAGCTGTGTAGTGAATAATGTCAGTAATGTCTCTAAGCGCACACAGAGCTCCGGCTCTGCCCAATCCCTCATTCTTTCCTCACTACTGTATTTATGTCCACAAAAAATTTGGTGCAAAGTGACCACTCCCTTGCCTGCTCTGGGGAGTTCCCGCTGCAGCAGGCCCTCTCCTCTCTCCACACCTGTTTTGCCAAACAACATACAACAGATGTGAGCTTACTCGGTGTCCTGGTTTCAGCCAGAGTAGAGTTAATTTTCTTCACAGAAGCTAGTGTGAAGCTGTGTTGTGGATCTGGGATGAGAAAATGTTGATAACCTGCTGATGTTTTGAGTTGTTGCTGAGCAGTCAAGGACAGTCCAGCTTCTTGTGCTGCCCTGCCAGCAAGAAGGCTGGGGATGCACAGGAAGCTGGGAGGGGACCCAGCCAGGACAGCTGACCCAGGCTGGCCAAAGAGATATTCCATACTATATGATGTCATGCTCAGTATATAAAGCTGGGATGGAGGAAGGGGTGGAGGGATGTTTGTAGTGATGGCATCTGTCTTCCCAAGAAATCATTACGCATGATGGAGCCCTGCTTCCCTGGAGATGGCCGAACCCCTGCCTGCCCATGGGAGTGGTGAATTAATTCCTTGTCTTGCTTTGTTTGTGTGCGCGGCTTTTGCTTTACCTATTAAATTGTCTATCTCAACCCATGAGTTTCCTCACTTTTACTCTTTCAATTCTCTCCCCCATCCCACCGTGGGGGAGTGAGTGAGCAGCTGCGTGGTGCTTAGTTGCTGGCTGGCGCTAAACCATGACACTCGGTTGCCTCAGTTGCTGTATACCGCCTATGGATGCAAAGCGAAAGGATTATGAGAAAATGCAGCTACCTATAGAAGATCCCCTTTTTGAAGGAACTTCTTTTCTTGGATTGAGTTGCGAAGCAGTCCTTCACTCTCTTAAAAATTCCTCGGCCACGTTGCACCGAGTCTTGCCTGCAGCTTCTAGGATGAAGCAGTGTTACATCACGGATGCTCAGTGGTGACCAACTGCTTCTAGAAGATCGTCTGTTCACTAGCAGCATTTGACCAAGCACTATTTTTCCTCACAGACACGGGTTTTTTCTGTGTTTAAAGTGGAACTGAAATGGTGCTGGGTGTACTCCTCATATGCTCACACATCAAGAATGGGAGAACGGGAGAAGGAAGGGGTCGGGGGAGAGAAGGAGAGGAGACTGCCTGCTTTCCTACCTACTGCAAAATAAAGTTTTCAAGTCTCCAACCAGAGGGCATATGCTGTTTGACTGTGCCTCTGGGTTATAACTAGCATCCTTAATGCTAGTTATTGCTAAGTCACCCTGCTGTCCCAGAGTACTGTTCTGCAAGTGCAGGAAAATCTGGCCACGGAGAACACATACGTGACTTGCAGGAATTTTTTAGTATCTTGATCTATTCACTCAAAGCCGCTGTTTTGCACCCACACATGCCATGCTTGCTTTCACTAAAGCAGAGAAAATTGAGCTTATAGATTGGCAATTTTGTTTTTGGAAATTAAAAAAGTGGCATAGTAGGAATGAGGCCATTTCCTAACATATTCTCTGCTGCATCACAGCTAGAACTTGTTTTATAGGAAGCTGGACAGCTACCACACATACAAAGTTCTTCAGCCTGTGATGCCTTAATCAGCATTATGGAACAGATTTTTCTGGTGGGCAGGATTAATTTCTTAGTCTTTGGAAAAATTCCTTTATGCTGTGTGAGATGTCAGTACCTAAAGTGCCAAAATGGCAGTTCCTTAAGCTGAGTCAAGTCCATACAATTTTGGTGCATCATCTAACAATGGAAGGTTAAGTAGTTTTTTCACATCCATTATATAAGCATATATATATTATTAAATTATCTGCTTAAAATACTTCCATCTGAAAAAAGAAATATCTAATTCCACGAACGAACTTTAATCTTTTCAGTTTTTACCAGTCCCTCATATGAACACATCGCATTACGCTTCCCACTTTTTATTAATGATTATAGTATTTTTGTACAATATATAACCTCAGTAAAGGAGTGTAGATTCCTGCTTTTATGTGATTTTTTTTTCCATCTAGATAAGGATCTGTTAGAGTCTCACCAAAGGTCTTAAGGCTTCGATAATGAAACCCAGCTTTGCTTCCACATACACTTTCCCTGAACTACCTGCATCTGTGATACCAAGTTCTTCAGATTTCCCACAGAGAGAGGTTTTTATTTCTAGAAGACAAAACATTTAGTTGTAGGTGTTTCTCAGGTCTCTATGGCCACTGCAGAGCAAATGATGGTTTTGGAAACACTATCCAGAGTGCTCCATACAGAGCTCCCACTATAGTAAACAATTAAGGGAGCTGTACTTCATCTCTCATGACTTTCCCGGAATTTCCAGAAACCTTCCAGTCACTGTACCCCTGAGCTTACCTTTGAACACTACTGTTGGATTTTGGTCCATCAATAATTAAATGTGCATTTAGAATGTGCACACAGAATCATGGAATCATTAGGTTGGAAGGGACCTTCAAGAT
>NW_010536094.1:2615-4007 GCF_000687285.1 Phaethon lepturus | reverse complement strand
GAGATCCAATCCCAGGCCCATTTCTGCCATAATCCCTGTTTTATTCGGGTCTCAGTCCCAGAGTCATTTCTGTGCAGCCCCAGAGCCAGCCGGGTTGCACACCTGGGCTCCTGTGGGTCGCAGTTTTGGACGCGTTCAGGTCGCAATCCGGGGCCCACCCGGTTTCCGGTCCCAGACCCATTTGGGCTCCAAACCCCGGGCTGGGCTGCAACCGGCCCATCTGCGCTGCAACCCCCGACCCGTTTCTGGGATAGGGCTGCAACCCCGGGCCCATCCACTGCAGTTCTAAACCCGTCTGGGCTGCAACCTGGGCCAAATTTGGGCTGCAATCCCAGGCCCATCGGGGCTGCGATGCTGCACCGCGCTGGGCTGCAACTCCAGGCTCGCCTGGTTTGCAGTCCTGGGTCTGTCTGCGTTGCAATCCCAGACTCATCCGGGTTGCAGTCCCAGACCCACCTGGCTGCAATCTCAATCCCATTCCCGTTGCAATCCCAGACTCATCCGGGTTGCAATCCCAGCCCCACCTGGCTGCAATCTCAATCCCATTCCCGTTGCAATCCCAGACCCACCTGGCTGCAATCTCAATCCCATTCCCGTTGCAATCCCAGACCCACCTGGCTGCAATCTCAATCCCATTCCCGTTGCAATCCCAGACCCATCTGGTTGTAAATCCTGGACGTGCCTGGGCTGCAGTTCTGGACCCGTTTGGGCTACAACCCCAGATGCACTCGGGTTGCAGTCCTGGGTCCGTCTGCGCTGCAGTCCCAGGCTCACCTGGGTTGCAATCCCGATCCGGGTCGCAATCCCAAAATCGGGATTTCGCAATCCCAAACCCGTTCCTCTTGCAGTCCCTGACCCACCAGGGTTGCAAACCCGAGGCCGTCTGCATTGCAATCTCCGATCCACCCGGTTTGCAAACCCATTCCTCTTGCAATCCCTGCCTCGTTTAAATTGCAACCCCAGCCCCAGCTGGCCTGTGACGCCGTGACGCCCGTGACGCTGTGACGCTGCGACGGTGACCCGGCCGCTCCGCCTGCAGCAACGCCCTCGAGCCCTCCCACGGGCTTGTTCCCCCGGGCGAGCGGGGGGATCCCTCCACCCCTCCATCTGCAGAGGGTCCTTCCCACATCACCACTATCCAAACGCCTCCCTGGAGTCAAGCCTGTCATTTAACTGTGCAAGTAGATTCTCCAGTGTCTACTACTAAGGTTAAGCTTTCTGCTTGATGGGTTTAAAAACCACTCTGAAACCCACCCAACCTCTGTGGGTGTTAATCAGGGAGGACGGATGGATGGAGAAGGGTTAAGCCCGTCGCCGCCCGGACCAGGGAAGGAGCCAGGCTGGACCCCGCTGTGCATTCAGGGGCCCAGCGGAGGTCATCTCCCCGTCACC
>NW_010536094.1:0-2463 GCF_000687285.1 Phaethon lepturus | reverse complement strand
GGCCGTCCCCGCTGGCTGCCGAGCCCGGACCCCCCTGCGCGCGGCCCGCAGCCCACAGGAAATTCCTGGGAGCGTTTGGCCACTCCAACAGCGCTGCCTATTTTTAGGGCCATCTAAAATATGAGCCGGTTATTTTTAGCAGCGCAGCTTTTTGTAAACACCTTTAGATTTCCCTTCGGACAATCCTTTTTTTTTTTTAAATTGAAACCTGGGTGTTTCCTCCCCAAAAAAACTCCAAACCCTCCCCAGAGAAGCATCCCAATCCCTTGGGATGGAGCCAAGAGGCTCATCTCCCATCCCAAAGAGTTATACAAGCACTACGAGGATGCTCCCAAAAACCCCAAAGATGGAGCGGATCCGGCACTGGAGATTTGGGGGTCAATTTGGCAGGACCGCAAATCCCGGCAGGGGCTTTTTTGATTCGGCAGCACCCCAAATCCCGGATGGGGGAGCTCAGAGAGGGGATTTTCCCCCAGTTTTCCCCTCCAGCACTGGAAATACAGCCCCCCAACCTCACTTGGCCTCCCACCGAAGGACGGGAGCTCTCCTAGGCTGCTCTATTTTATTTTTTAATAAAAAATCCAGGTGCAAATCCATCATTTTGCTTTTTAAAGACAAATGGGGTTTGAGGGGAAAGGGAGGGCGGGGGTGTACATCCACGAGGAGTCCCAGCCATCACGGCAACCTCTGGCCCTTGAGCCCAGGCTGAGACCGTGCACACATCAGTGCATGTAATGATGCCGCTTGCAGCCACTTCGAGGACTCTCTTCCCTTGCCCCAGCCCCCAAATCCCACTGCCAGTGGGAACTGGGTCGCTGAAGCCGGGGACACGCAGGCGGGTGTCACACGCGCTGTCACCACCCGGCTGGGATGCTAAAATCACGTCCCATGGGAAGAGGGATCTCCGTATCCCTGGAGATGCCGTTTCACCTCAAAATTCCCTTCCCGGAGCCGCAATACACAGCGTTTCTCTGAGGTCAGCGGTGCACTGAGTTGTGCCAGGGCTCAGCCATACCCTGAGTGAGCTATAGCGGGGATTTTGACCTGGAGACCTCACTTGGGGGCAAAAAAATCAAGTTTTAGGAAAAATGTGGAGCGTTTCAGACCATTTTGGGAGCAGGATTTGCCACTCGGGGCCTTCCCAGCTCACCCTTCCCGCAGCTGCCAAAGGAGGAGCTACCCCTGCTCGCAAAATGATTCCCACCCTTCCAAAATTGCCAAAATTTTAAGTATAAATAAATACAAGTTGTTTTTCCCTCATTGTGGCTTGTCTTCACTGCCGGCTCCTGATGCTCTGCCCTGCTGGGGGGTTTGGGGGAGGGTGGGGATTCTCTAGGGTCTGGTAGAAGGGTTGTGCTAGGAGCAGCCTGAATCCTGGCACCTCCTTGAGACCTTCATTCCCAGTTTGGAAGAAACTGGGGGGAACTGGGATTTCTGCACCTTTTCTCTTCTTCCTGGGGCAGATCCCACTGGAGGGAGCTGGGACACAGCGGGAGCCACTGGCCCATGGGGGACGGTCCCTGCCCCAGGGAGCCCGCACTCCATGGGCTTAACAATTTTAACGCACCATTGGCTTTATTTCTACCAAAACCCCAGGAAAAAAAGGCTCGGAAAGAAAACTGGACCCGCTTCCATCCATCCCAACGTGACGAGCTAACATCGCCGCCGCAAACGGCATCACCCCGACACGTAAAACTTGCTTGCGCAGCCGGAAAAGCCCCTGATGATGGCTGGCACCATCATCCAGAACAGGACGATGCTATTACATCCGATCCCGTATCTCCTCAACTGCTCGGTTTCTGGCAGGAGAATCGCTTTGAGAAAAATCCCATTATCTCCTCTCGGGATGTTTTGAAGCAGGTTTGACTGGGTTTTGCGGGGCTTTCAAGGCAAACCCATCCAGCCTTCGCCTCGGGATAAATGACGCTCGGCCGTACGTCCCAGAGCTCTGTGCCGCATGGGCACGGCAGCCACCGGACGGGCGAAGACCTCGCTTTGCTGCATCCCAGCCCCTGGTATCCCTGGGTCCCAGTCACCACCAGCCCTGGTACCAGTCACCTCCAGCCCTGAACACGTCATCTCAAGCCCTGGTACCAGTCAGACCATCCCTGGGCACCAGTAGCTGCCATCACTTTACAAGCCACCCCATCCCTGGTACTAGTCCTCCCCATCCCTGAGTATCAGTCACCGCATCCCTGGGCACATCACTTTATCCTTGGGCATCAGTCACCTCCTTCCTGGGTACCAGTCACCTCTATCGCTGGGTACCAGTCAGCTCCTTCTTGGAGCATGTCACCCCGCCCCTGGGTACCAATCACCCCATCCCTGGGACCTCCAGGCCCTGTGTCCTGGAGAAACCACCCTCCACATCCCAGGGGAACATGAGGACTGTGCTACGGAAGAGGGGCTGTGCCTGAGCTAGGCCAACACCATACAGCATCACAGAACGACAGAATCATTACG
>NW_010536093.1:0-1451 GCF_000687285.1 Phaethon lepturus | reverse complement strand
TCACCTTCGGCGGTGACTTTCCGTTCTCTCAAGTGTTTGGGTTTCCTGCAAATAAGCTCTGGATTTCCTGGGGCTTTTTTATTCTTCTCAAACTACCGTGGCCTCCAGCTTGTGCTGGCAGATCCCTGTGCCTGCACAAAATACCACTGCTGTCAGCCAGATCTCCAAGTCTCTACAGGAATCATTACGGGTTCGGGTCTAAAAGCTTCCTCAGGGGATTTCTTGCCCTTAATTTTTGACGTGCATGTTCAGTGTTGGCTTCACCTTCGGGAAGCATTTTCTCTGGGCACTCCATAGCCGCAGCGAGCCCCGGTCCTGGCGGGCAAGGGGGGGTGCACTGCCCCGCTTTCTGTGTCTGGGCTGCAGGTGTCTGGGCCACGAGGTATCAGTGCAATGAGCTGCTACAAAACCTGGGCTCTGCATCCCTCTGAGTCACCACCTCAGCCCAGAGGAAGAAGCTAATCTGAGTCTTTGTACAGAGTCATTCACCACTGTGCCACATGCTTAATTATCCTGACTAGAAAGAAGAGCCGTAGTAACATTTGGTCCAAATTAATGATGGTTTGTTTTGAAATGCAAATAGTTTTTAATCAGAGGGGGAAAGGTGGAAATAGACACTACTTAGTTTCTACATTTTAATTTTTTTTAATGAAGCCATGCATCTGTGTTTTTTTAAATATATATTTCTTTTAATACGGAGAATAACTTCTGTGTGGGCTGAATTAGCTCTAAATGAAAGCAAACAAGGCATAATTAGAAACTGGTTCAATTTTTTCCTTCTGTTTCTTTTCCTCTGTAATGGCAGCATTATAACAAGGTGTGCATCTAGGAGGGGAGGGAAAGCACCCCTGCCAAAAGCGTGCCCATCTGCGGGGGGGCTGGCTGTGAGGCTGGCACGGAGGAGGACGGAGAGGAGCTGCAAAACAGTCTCGAGCTGGGCAAATGCCAGGACTCATCCTGGCTGCGCTGAGGCTCCCGGAGGAGCAGGATAGGGCCCCTCTCCCTGCTTTCAGCCCTGCCAGCGGCTGCGTCGCTGCGAGCCCCAGTCCCCGCGCCCAGACCTCTGGGAGCTGCTTCTGCCAAGTGGAGGGAGAGGGGCCGGTTTCCAACAGCATCTCCACGTGTGCATCTGGGAAGCTCCCATTTGGGAACGGCATGAGTTTCTCATTTAATACGGTACCATGCTGCATTCTTTCTCTATAAAGAGACCTCATTTAACTATAGGCGTGTTTATACATCTAATTAAAAATTGGTCATGTTTAATTGATTGCATATATTACTGCCGCCTCATTGCATCCGCAAGCGTGGTCTAGCAGCACTCGGAGCCGCTTCCCGCGTGCGGCGCAGGCACAGAAATGCTGCTGGGTGCCGGCCGGTTCCCCTCCGCTCTGCCCGCGCTGGGCTAGTGGTGGCCGTAAGCCGTCTGGCCTCTGGGAGCTCCCACCGCCCGG
>NW_010536092.1:2952-11820 GCF_000687285.1 Phaethon lepturus | reverse complement strand
GTCATAATTAATAATTATGAAACAAATATTAATAATCCATGACCGCTGAAGGTGCCATGCCTTGTTTTTGTCAGCTTGCAGGCTGACCTCATGCGATCAGCTGTAGCACTTGGCAGATGACGCGCTTGGCTGTGACCTGCCGGAGGAAGGCGGCCGGGGGAGCGGGGTGACGCTCCGCGTTTGTATCCGTGGGGCTAAATACAGATAGTACCGGAGTCCCCCGAGAGAAAGGACGCATCCTCCAAGAACAGCTTGGAGAGCAAATAAATCAGCACGTCGTCCCTGCTGCTGGCGCGGCCAGCGTTTTTGAGAAAAAAAAAAGAAGAAAAAAAAAAGAAACAGTGACTGTGTCCCATGCAGTGAATGAAACTTCCAGGCTAGTCCAGATGGTTATTGTACAACTTGGGTGGTGGCAGGATCCGAGATGCAGGTTGGGCAGCTTGAACAGCTTCAGGGAAGGGCTTGCCAAGCATTCACCGCCCGCCTGGGCGCGCTTGCCGGCACCATTGGTATGGGCAGGACGTCGCCGGGCACTGGGAAAGCTCCATGCGCTTTCAGAGTTGTGCACACATTACAGTACTTCTAGGAATAAAGAGTCTTTGGAGTTGATCCGGAGGCTTTTGCTGCAGTAGGAGTAAAAGACTCCAGGAACACAATGCGTCCTGAACATTGTTCAGCCTCTGAACGTAAAAGGAAAGGCAGCTCCTCAACGCCCAGCTTGCTAGAAGCCTCTTTCTTGCCATCATGCTCCTGCTCAGGTCATCTCGCAGCCATTTCTGAGGCGCCATTTGTTACAGTTCTCACTTCCCCCCTTTTGCAATGGAATTACCAACACCTTTTATTATGAAAACGTTGCAAACATTTGTCAATAAGAACAGCAGCAAGATGAAATTGCTGCATGCTTTGCATGAGGGAATCCAAAGTCCTTTTAAAGTTGGTATATTTTTTTTTCTGTAACCCTACAAATGAAGCAGTGGGTAAGAAGAAGCTCTTAAAGGAGATGTCTGAAATGGCTTGGGCCAGGGATTGCCATAAGTCCCGTTTCATGCTAAGAACAAATCCAAGGCAGCTGCTGGGCAGCCTGGGAGAAGTTCAAAACCTAAATTAGTCTTTAAACACAAGGGGGATAAACGTGATTAATTTTTAATTTATTTGGGACTCTGTTGCTACCAATTTTGCTGCTGAGCACACGCTTCATTGTAAGCTCTCTTAGTTTGGTCAGAACTAAAAGCACATGGAGCAACTTTTTACAGTTGTTTTCGAAACAAACATCTACGCTGATTTTCTGTGCGTGCCTCCCAAGTCACCAGCATCCACACTGCTTCTTGTTGACATTTAACCTGAGTCGTTTCTAATGGAAAATTAAAACACAACTTGAAACTTAAGCCAGCCTTCCCAAGGCTAGCTCTGACACTCTGATCCAAAGTCATGTAAATAAGTCAAACGCTGTGGCACAGTTCAGAGAAAATGCCAATAAAGTTATATAATCACCTGGATGGATAACTTAATACAACATTATTGATTTATTAAACAGCATTCAATATTTGGGGGCTGTGGGTGTTCCGGAGGCTTCATTGCAATACAACTCACTTCTTAGACAAAACTAGCAGGTTTCTTTCCTGTTCCTTTATAATTAGAGCATTAATCTCATTCCTTACCAGTTTGCCTTAGACTGGCCCTTGGAAACCACCAAAGATAAAACCCTTTACTCTTGCAGAGTCAGATTCCTGCTTTATGAGCAGAGTCTCCAGCCCCCACGTAGCCATTTCCTTGCCTATGGCAGGATTACAGTGTGCAGCAGGACACGACTGTTTTATAAAGCAAATAAAGTGACTTTTGTTGAAGCCAGTGTGAGGCAACCTAACAATGTAAATTAATTAATTAAAATGCCTCTCAGGAGCCACATAACTACTCGCGAAAGAGGTGTCTGAAACGAGATAAAAATAAAAAGCATCTGTGCAATGTTTTCAAGACGATGATTTGGAGGGGACTATTGAGAATCACTGGGAAGGTCCACTCTGAATAGATCATTCAACCCCAGAGCATATGTGTGCTCCTGGTTATGGAAATACAGTACGCAGCTGGCTCGAAACTGCAGGAATCATTGGAGATTCTGGGAGACCATGGCAGAAGTACAAGCTACCACTTTGGGAGCTGCATCTACATTTAAAAAAAAAGACCCTCTTCTGTTCATGCTTGATGTAGACAAAAATTTATGGCCCTCCGGGTCACACTGGCTTTGTCCTTTCTAGAAGTGGCTAATAAATCACAATGATTTCACTCTGATCAATTGACACCAGTCTCACTGTAGCCACCCTGAACAAACAAAAAACCAGGAAAAAAATGTACGTGAAACAAATCAAGTGTTTGATTCTGCACTGAAAGCCTATATGTAAAGAGAAAAGAAGGAAAGAAATTAAAAGATGAGGCTCAGATTATCTTCTGCTCCTCAAGGTGTTTAGACTTAGGGAAGAAGACTACAAAACACTTGTATTGAGCTATGTGATTTTTTTATGCTAGCATTTCTTGGGATTTTTTTACAGCACTTCCATTAGGAACTGATTGTAGTGAGATCACAAGTTAGCACGAGCAGCTTTTTCACCTTAGAAAATGCTCAAAGCCTGAAAGATTTGTGCGATAGCACAGCTGACTTCTGGTTATGTGGGGCTCAGAGTGGTGTTTTTCAAGTGACTCGAATGTTAACATGATAAAAATAACCTTCTCTTACCTTTCAGTGGTTTTACAATAGATTCCAACATATTGCCCTAGGTCAGCTCCTTGGGGCAATTTCTACAGAAAACTCCATGGGGCCTCCTGGTGGAGTGTCTCCTGCTCGTACCTCTTCCTTTACGTTGGTCCTGGCGAAGGAAATCGCCAAAGCTTTCACCTGGCACAGAGAAAGAGAAGGTCCGAGGCAAACCTGAGCACAGCAGAGAATTGATTGCGCAGTTTCAGCCAGGACTTTGAGGGAGCTCTGCTGCCCGCACAGAAAATGTACCTGCGTAGAGGGATCATCCCTAACTCGTGATGAGCGGGGCCATCACTTGCAGACTTTGTGCTGAAGCAGGAAACAATCTTTCTGAGATCCTGAGCTTGGGCTGTTGTGAAAATACAGGGCAAGGCCTTGTGCTCAGCACAGTAGATGCAGAGAAGCCGATTCAGAAAGCGGACGACAGACTAGCTGGATTTGCAGAAGATGTGCTGCAGCCTCCAGTAGCGGTCACCAACAGCCGATGGCTTCCCAGTCTGATGTATCACATGCTCTTGTTATGGACCAGCCCTGGATCTGGCACCTGCCAGGTCAGGAAAATGTCTTGTAGGTAGCCCATTGTAAAAAGCCTGCCTTGCACGTAGATTCGGAAAGGTACCTCCCGCCCTGACGAGAGCAGGGGGACTCCCCAGCTCCGGCTGTGAATGCAAATACAAAACCGAAAGGAATGTCACTGGAGCAGCGAAAGTTTCTGTTTGATTTTGTCGACCTGTCACTGTAACCTCCACTTTGCTCATATTCAGTGATAGCATTTTCCCTTCATCCTTGAAGGGGCTTACTGAGGTTTGAAGATGTCTCAACTCTGGCAAGGTGACCACGTACGGTGCAGAAGAGGCAGGGCTGCGTGCCACCTGAGTGTGGTGGCTGCTTGACTCTGTTGTGACTGACAAAGCCACATCCACCGCTTGTGGATGCTTTTATAGGGCCAGGGAGAAAATTAATACTTATGGGACAGGGAACTGGATTAGTTTAGCCTGGAGAAGAGAAAGCCTGAGGAGAGACTAATAGCAGTCTCCTGCTGCTTACCTGGAGGCTACTGAAAAGATGGAGCCAGACTCGTCTCGGAGGCATGCAGCAAAAGGACAAGAGGCAGCGGACCAAAATCAGCAAAACCCTAGGCACCCTGGTGTAACTTCAAAGTTAACCCTGCTTAGAGCAAGAGGTTGGACCAGAGACCTCCGGAGGTCCCTTCCCACCTCATTTTTCAATGATTCTGTGACTACAAATGACAATCTTCAGCCATGTCCTCTAAACCCTCCTTGGTTAGCAGTGAACTTCTGCAGTGATGCATGATGAATTTTAGCCTTTCCATACCTGTCAGCTTTAAAAAAAAGAAAAGCCATTGCTATTAAATTTCAGATTTTCTCACTGTCCACGTCAAAGCAGCCATCCCTTTCTTCATCCAGGCCCTGCCTGACTTCTTCCCTCTCAGGGCTGTAGCATGGCTCAACTCAGTACTTCAGAAACTTTGTAGGACAAGTTAAGAAGATCTATTTTAATACAGTCAACGTGATGAAAACTAATCACAGTGAAGAAATGCTGTATACTACTGCAACGCTTTGAAATACAAATAACTCATGACAGTCACTCATCCAATAACAGGTAGTTGCAGTCCCTGCTCAGCAGCTATGGAAGGTATTATAATGCTGCTAGCGGTGGAAATAAGTAAGACACTGTTTAGACGTGATTTTTCACTATAGCAGTCTATTTCTTCTGTGATGGAAAAGCCTAAGGATCTGTTTAAATGCAGGCTTTTGGTAAAGGAAAGGAAACCCAAATGGCCGGTGTTTGTTCCTGGGGACTTCGAGTGTCTCTTTCAATTGGTTGCCCTGCAGGAATCTGCACCAAGTTTTTTTAACATTTCTGGCAAAATAATGGCAGTCTGAGGCTCCTTGGGCATCATTCAGTAATTATGAATTACAGCCATCTTCTGGGAAGAAAAAAAAAAGAAAACAGAAACCCAAAAAGACACATCTCTCTGAATTGCATGTACTTGGAAAAAAATTCTGCATGGGCTTCCAGATTCAAGCAAACTAAAGACATCTTCCAGATACTCGGTCTTTTTTCCAAAGAAATTTCCCAACTGACATATGTAAGATCAATGAAACAATACCATGGCAATAATACCATTGATCCTGCTGCAGTAATGAAATTGTAAGTAGAAAGACAGCAGGCAGAAGACCTCAGACTTTCACTTGAAACAAAATATTCAGCCTTATTTAGCCTAGGGGTTTTTTTATGTCAGGTTTTTGAGTGGAAAAAGTAGCCCCACTTGTCAATCAGCTAACTTGCAGCGCTAATAGATTCTGGTGTTTAGGGGGTCAGCGCAGAATTTAATTTAACAACTTACAATACGCCCACATGCCCAGAAAATGTGGACAGCTTGATAGGGTTCACTGAGCCAAAGAAGTAAGACCAAAACAGTGCATTAATGTATAGGGGAAGAATAGTTGCAATCAGTTCCCTTGTGAATTGGACAGAGAACTTGGAGATGAAGCAATTATCAGCCATCGGGGATTAATAGTAAAGTGTGAATGCCAAGCTGTATATGTTAGGGGCAGAATATGTTGCCTATAGAAAACAACAAAGAGGGTTTCTTACTATTAAGTGAGATTAAACGTAATGGCCTGATTTAATCACAAAGGCAGAATTAAATTCAGATGGCAACTTCAAAGTGGACACATGCACAGAGCCTACTGCATACATTTACATATAGCTGGCATAGCTTGGCTTGCATGACAATGGGAGAAAGTTTCTTTGGCCACTTAAACAATTTTCTATTCTTGGCTTTTTGTTAACATTCACTGTATTTAGCCCTAAATTGCTTTTATTTAATAAGACGGAGCTAAGAGTTATATTTATTCATGGAAGCTGTACTTTTTAATTCTTCCAAGTAAAAAAAAAAATCCACAAAAAACAACAAAACAAAACAAACAAAACAAAAAAAACCCCCACAGCAAAGGGTCAGCAAGAACAGAAAGGCTGTAATCAGATCGCAAGGAAAAGCTGCTGTCCCGACCTACACGTTTTCGCCTGCCCAGGGAGGTGTCGCGCGCTGCAGGTCCGAGCGTGACACCTGACGGTACGTGTGCTTCCCTTCTTCCCTCCTCCCAGGGCTCTCACGCCAGGGTCACACTGTCCGGGCACGGTTTCTTTTGCAAAGCCATCAGCAGAGGCACCAACGAGGACATGTGGGGCCACCGTTCCCCAGCACCAGGTTTCCTTCTTCACCCCGAAATGAACCACTAAATGCCATGCAGCAGGGGCCCGGCACTGCCAGTGCTCAACCTGCTCTGCTCGTTGGGTTACAAAGCTTCTGCTGGACCTGACTCACCATCCAAAAGTGCCTGCAGGTGCCTCTGCCATCGAGCCAGCCGAAAGGACTGGGACCCGCTGGACCTGGTGCCCCAGAGTAACAGCCCTGCCTGCCCAGAGTTGATCTCAGTTTGGCTGGACTGGAGACCCAGAGAGAGCAAATGCAATGCTCAAGGCATGGATGAGACTCTCCATGCTGAAACCACTCTTTTTTTACAGTTTTGCACGGCTTGCTTTCCCTGATGTTCACCACTGGTGCATGTCAGGCACCCTCAGCCTGGATATATTACCACTCTTCCACTGAAAAGTAAATTGACTAAATTTACGGTGGAGGGTCACTGCAGTAGATCCAAAGTACTATAAACTCCCATTTCAGCTTATTTCACAATCACTGTGTAGAAAGCATGCTCAGCCTTTGGTCTGAACCTGAAACGTGGGTATAAGCCTTCCTACGTGTACAAAGCTATCCCGCGACCGGCTGGCAGAGCAGCAGCATCGTGGCACTACATGGCACGTGGTACAAACAGGTATTGAACATGGGTGTAAGTGACTGGAATAGCAATGGCTCTTTGGAGTTGGATCATGTTGGCATAGAGCACCAGCAGCACCCTCGGTAGAAAGAAGTCAGAGGAAAAGGATTAGGAGCCATTGAGTCACGGTCCGCAAAATTGAGATCAATGAGATAACTCCCAAATCTTAAAACGTCAGTGCTCCGTGCCGACCCAGTGGAGAGAAGCAGCGGCTTGGCAGAAGTGCTCATGCAGGCTCCAACCCACCTCACGTGGAATGAATCTTCATGAAGACACTTAGAAAACTTCAAAAGGACCCTCAGGCAGGTTGTCTTGTGCCTCAGCACAAGGTGTCCAAGGCCAGCCATCCTCACAGCACAGAGCCTGGAGTCCAGCTCCATCCCAAAAAAGCTTAGAGAGACCACCATGGGTAGCTCACTTGCTACCCAGGCTTGGAGGCTCCCTTCCCTGGGGACGTGAATTGAGAAAGTAATGGAGAAAATATCTTCCATCAGTACACAGCAATATCAGTGACATTGGTGGCCAAAGACCTGATAACCGTAGCCATGATCAACCCCGTCAGGGTGACTCCTCTGGAGTCTTGCCCTCCAAAGTCCCGTGTACTTCTGTCCCCTTGAGGACCCTGCCTGTCTCCCGCTCTGCATCCTTGGCCACATCCCTGGGCTTGGGCCACCTGGATCCCTGCCCCTCAGTGCTCCCACCCACAGAGCCCCCCGATGAAGTCCAAGGGAGCTGCTGAGCCAGAGCTGGCAACGCAGCTGGCAAAATCCTTCACAAACACTCCAAAGACTGGCTGTGAAAGGAAAGGGGGCAAAGCAGACCGGGAGGGAGAAGGTATTTCAGACACATCCATTTTTTCGCTGTGGGCAGTGGTGCACTGCTGGCACAACAGCGTTAAGAAAATGCCCGTCTCCCATGCCGGGCAGGCAGAGGAGACCCCCTCCCATGCTGCACGGCCCCTCTCCAGGTGTCCTCCCTGGCGCAGGGACGCTCGAGGTGCTACAGTTTGCTCAGTGGGTCTGTTCTGGTATTCCTCCTGGGAACAGCAGGGAAGGCCCTGGTGTCTTTAAATCAAGCTCTCTAGGAGGGGAGACCTAAAGTCCATGGTCCTCCTCCCTTCAAACCTTCCAGATAAAATTTGCCAAGGGCACATTTAAGTAAAGTAAGAACAGAGTCTACAGCTCTGGCTGGCAGATGAAGAAATTTTTTTTTTTCCCTTTTCTTTCTCAGACACTGAGGTGCCAAGGCGGTAACTCTGGGGGTTTGCAATACGCCCGCAAAGACGAGGGAGCCGCTCGTTTTCTGCCCAGGCACCCAGCACCCAGCGTGAGCGGCGGAGCCCTCCGCCTCCTGCCCCACAGCCGCTTTCGTGCCACCGGGCTGGGAACCTCTGCTTCAAAGGAGGTGAGACATTTCAGACCTGCTGCCGCTCACGGAGAAACAGCTTTCTCTCCCTGCTCCCTTAACCTTGGCAGGCTGATGGCTCTCATGACACAGCCCAAATCCTTCCTCAAAAAGTGGAAGGCCAATTTCCCCGAACAAAAGCCTGAAGTACTAGTGTGACAGGTCACTAAACATGATCATCTCCTGCTCCGGGTGAGAGCATTGAAGAGGGATCCTGCTAAGTAGGGACAGAATACGGGACAAGGTCTTAACCTCCGCCTGCGCCTTCGGACACTGGGATCGGCACATAAAGCATCTCGAGTGCCGGAGGGGGGATGCTGAGAGCAGGAGGTGTCGGCCAGGGGCTTCGGCATGTTTCTCAGGCAACTGCGGAGGGAATGTCACAGCTATAGCAACTGGCTCTCCAGCAGGCTGGAGGGGCGCGGGGCCGGCGGCGGCACAGCCATTGTAGCCCAAAGCAAAAGGTCAGGCCGTTTCATTTTTCACTGGTCAGCTGTAAATTTCCTGGGAGCATCGGCCATGATTTACGTGACTGCGCCGCTACCTGCCCTCTGGCTGGTGGCTCGGCAAGGCACGGCCAAATGCAGCGGTGCTGCGCCCTCCCCTGCGCCCCCCCTCAGCTCCTCCAGCCCTTCCTGCTGCCTCGGGCCTTCGCGGGGCAGCCGCGAGGTCTCCTTCCCAGGCATCACCTTCCCCCAGATAATCGTGACGGTTGGGTAGTCATCACACCTGCTTTTAACCACCCAAAAATTAACTGCCTGGTCCAAACCTGCTGTCTTGTCTCTTTTTTCCACGTTGTATTGGGTTTGCGTGGCAAGGTTTTGGTAGCGGGGGGGTGGAGGGGTGGGC
>NW_010536092.1:410-2891 GCF_000687285.1 Phaethon lepturus | reverse complement strand
TTGTCTCTTTTTTCCACGTGGTATTGGGTTTGCGTGGCAAGTTTTTGGTAGCGGGGGGCTGCAGGGGTGGCTTCTGTGAGAAGGTTCTAGAAGCTTCCCCTGTGTCTGACAGAGCCAGTGCCAGCCGGCTCCGAGACGGACCCACCGCTGGCCAAGGCCAAGCCCATCGGTGGCAGCAGTAGTGCCTCTGGGGTGACTTATTTAAGAAGAAGGAGGGGAAGGTCACAGCAACTGCAGCCGGAGCGAGGAGTGAGGATGTGTGAGAGCAGCAGCCCTGAGACACCCAGGCTGGGGCAGCAGGAGGGGCAGGAGGGGCTCCAGGCACCGGAGCAGAGGTTCCCCGGCAGCGCCTGGTGAAGCCCATGGTGAGGCCGGCTGTGCCCCTGGAGCCATGGCAGGGCTCAGTCTTTGCCACACAGCCGGCCTGTGCCAAGGCTAGTGCAGGAATCCCTCCTACACCACCCCGAATTTCAGGTGGACCAGTCTGTGAGGGAGAAGCGAAGCTGGGGTGCGCCCGCATCCCCATCCCGGCTAACCTGACGCGCCTGTGGGCCTCGTGCAGGTTTCCTTCTCCCTCTGTAGACGGATGTAATGCTGCTTCGCCACATCAGAGAACTCCTGCGAGGACTGGTACCACCATCGCTGCCAGAGCGTGGAGGGCAGGTAGCAAGTAGTCTGATATTTACATTTTCGAGCAGCAGCATCTCCAGGACAAGCACAGGTGAACCCTTCCAGGCACAGCTTCACGAAGTGGGGTGAGCTGCTTCACGCTGCTGAAAAGATATGCGAAAACATAGTGTTTATATCCTACAAGCAAATAAAATTCACACTTTTCACAGTAATAAGGTGGGCAGTGTGCTGAGCCAGAGCGCAGACCTTGTCCTCCATCCATCCTCTTCTGTAGGTGTACCGAGGCCACACCAAGAAGAAATCACTGTGTCTGGTTAGCAAGACAGGCAGTCAGCAGTAGGGTTTTGCAGCATCCCACTGTCTGTAACTGCCAAAAATAAGTTGCATGGGTTTTCTTTCTTTTTAGCCAAGAATAAATGTTCTGCTGGCTCATTAAATATTGCCACCAGTTCAATGAGCTTTGGATCAGGTTCATAATCATGCAGACAGTAACGGAGCTGAAACTGGGGATATTTAATTTTCCCCAGAGGTTCTGCTATATGATGGATGAGTTTTATTTATCACTGTCAAACACGCAAGTATGCCTTTAAATTATCCTGAGGACATGAATATGCAGCAGAGAGAAGGGCACTGGAATATGGAATGTATAGAGGTGATCAAAAGAAAACAACGGCACTTAGAAGTTTAAAAGGGATATTCTAGCCTTCATTAAGAAATGGCTTTCAAATTATTTGAAAAACACTATGAATACTCATGAGACTAAAAAGATTTAGAGCACAATGTTCAAAGAACACTGTACAAGCTATTTGTGTGAATGATTTCTAATTCTTTGGCCGAGCATCTCTCATCTTGTATGTTTGGAAACTTGGGATTATGAATTCGATTGTTTTGGGGGGAGAAATTATTTAAAAAATGATACACTGAATCCCACTATATTACATGTTATACTTTACCGTGAAGGACGGTGATAGTCAACACAAGCTGTGTGCAGGTCTCAGCTTTACTGCTAATGCCCGGAGCCTGAATTGTCAAGCACAGAGCAACAAGGCAGCAGAGCGGTGCCCTTTGGGAGGGGGTGGGCAAATTAAGGAGGCAGAGTAGGAGGTCTTCAAGCCGGTGGCTTCTCAGCAGTCCTTCCTCTCCTCCCGTTTCATACGCTCTCCCAAACAAGCACCCTTTGAGCTAAAACCTACCCCTTTCCTGGAGCCACTTGGTTTATTAAACCCCAGCCCTCCTGCTGCAAGGTCTACACACCTTTCTGAAACCAGCTGGTCAAAAGGCTCCTCTCTGTGACCCCAGGGCAGGGTCTCCCGGCTGCTGGCAGCAGATGAAATCCTGCCCACAGGCTCCAGTGGAGGTGCTCATAAACCCCAGTCCAGCCGCGGCAGCACCCACCTTCCCCACGCTCAGCGCCCGGCACCCCCAGGTGCACCCCACCCATGTCCTCCCCAAAACCAGCGAGATGCGCGGCGACCACCAGCAGCCTGGACTTCATTTTACTTGTTTCTAATGTGTCACGTGGGCTTTTCCAGCTGCTGCTTGCTGTAATTACCTCATTTACCCTGAGAAATCCAGCCTACCCACGTTAACGGGAGCTAGTCATCGCGCGTGGAGATTTTCCCCGGCAAGCAGCGGAAACGGCAGCAGTGAGGGTTCAGGTACCGGCTCCCCGTGCCGCTCCCAAACGCTTTACCTCCGCCCGCACGGGAGCACTGATGCTCACAACCTCCTGCCGCCAGCAGCCCAGCCTTGCCCTCCCATCTGCTCGCCTTTTTCTTTAGGAAGGCAAATACGGTGTCAGTTAAAAACAAAAATAACCCCAACAACAACAAAAAAACAAACCACAATTAA
>NW_010536092.1:0-362 GCF_000687285.1 Phaethon lepturus | reverse complement strand
GCGGCAGCCGATCTCCGTTTCATGCATGTTCATTAATCCGCAGCCGCGCTCCCTTTCCCATATGGCTTTGTTTCTGTACGTACAGTCGGAGAGAGGCGGAGGGGGGAGCGGGGGAAAAGAGGGAGGCGGGGGTCGAGATCTTGATGATTTCATATCGTCATAGGTTATTGCTGGTGCCGTGCCAAGGCCGTCAAGCCGAACCATCTGGGTTCGGGAAGGTTCCGCACTTCCCAGGGCTGGGCTCCATATGGGCGGCGCGGCGGGCGTCCCTGCCCTCTCCTGGCCCGCTGTGAATCACGCCGATTGTTATTCAGGTGGGATGGCCCGGTCATGAACTGCACTAATCAAAAAACAAACTGCAC
>NW_010536091.1:3059-3745 GCF_000687285.1 Phaethon lepturus | reverse complement strand
ATCCTCGTCTCCCACAGACAACTGCCTGATGAGCAAAGAGCTACCTGTAATGGGATTACTGGAGGCCACGGCCCTCCAAGCTGTCTGCTCCTGCACAGGCACCTGAGGGCAGCCAGAGTGCTAAGGAGCCATGACCCTTCCATGGGTCCCCTCCAGCTGCAGCCCAGATGCCACAATGAAGGGCTCAAGGAAACACAGTGTGTCCATTTCCCGCGCTGCCCCGCAGCACACAGCCCAGGACTAGTGGCTCAACTGGTGGCTCAGTGTTGCTGGAGGGTCCCGGCTCAGCCCCTTGTGCCCCCAAGCTCAGGGCATCGCAACCACAGCCCAAAATCTTCCCTGGGTCAGAAGGGACCTTGGGGGCTCAGGGGACGAAGGTGCAACAAGCAGGTGACACCGCAGCCATGGGGAGGAAATCCCCAGCCAGAAATGACGAATGCAGCGACACCAGCCTGCAGGTCCAGGGACCCCCGGGTCACCCCTTCACAGCTCTGCTGGGTCACTCCCAGGGGACACGAGGCAGTCAGCCATCACAGGGAGAGGTGACAGCTCCCCAGGGCTCTGCTGGGGACGTGGGGGTCCTGCACCAGCAGGACACACAGCTCCCAAGACCGTCCAAGACAGGTGCAAAACTAGAGAGATGAGTTGGCTAGTCCTCAGCTCGCCGCTGAAACCACCCCAGAGAG
>NW_010536091.1:1886-2984 GCF_000687285.1 Phaethon lepturus | reverse complement strand
CCCCCCCCCCCCCCCCCCGCCGCGCTCCCTCCCTGCCAGGCTGCAATCAGCCCTGCATTCAGTGGGCTGCCGCGGGAAGATGATTAGGCAGCGAGTCAGACCACTTTGGGGACAAATGTGCAATCAGCCCCGGGGAACAAGTCGCGCTCCCCAGGAAGGGCGGCACAGCCCCAGGGGATGCCCCGAAGTGGGGCGCGAGCGTGGGCAGCACCGCACCCTGCTTTGCTGACTCTTCCCCCATGCCCAAAAGCAAACCCTCCTGGGATGCTCACCCACCCCTGCGTCCTCTCCTGACCCACAAGCTCCCAGCTTGGGCAGGAGGACCATGAACAGGCCCCCCCATCATCACTGACGAAAGGGCTGAGGATGGTCCTGGGAGCGGAGCAGCTGGAAATCCTCGTCTCCGGCCTGTTTCCCCCATCAGACAGCGGCAGGACAGCTTTCGGGGCTCCCAGAGCCTGGCCCATGGGGCGGCTTGTGACTGACATGTGCCCAAACCCCGCTCGGCTGCAATAGCATCTCCCAAAACAACGCGGGCAGCGCGACAGCCACGCTTGGACCCACCAAGTTGAGGGAGAGCCCCCTCCGCTGCCGTCCTGACCTCAATTCCCCCGGATTTGATCCCCCAGAAAACACCCATCCGCACCCTTTCCCTCGCCGTCTCGGGTGCCGTTGTGCCGCTACTGCCGCACACTGACTGACATTTCTTTCCCCAGATGCCACTTATTTATAGCATGCCTGACCTTTTCCCCAAGTTTACATCCTCCTTTCCCTTCCCTTCCACCCACCCAGCGCCAAAAACCACCCTCAGCTTTCTCCCAAACCCAGCTGCGTGCAGACATCCCGAGGCCCAGCCGGGATGCTGTTCCCCAGCATCCCCACGGACAGCACGGGAGGACAAAGCTGGGGGTGTCCGTCGGGCACGAGCCCCCTCCTTCCTTCTGCAAGGAACAGCTTCCAATTAAACCAGCTGCCCGGCTGCTCTTTGAAATCCAGATGGCCCCGTAATTCTTGCCGGGGAAGAGCAGAGAGGCCATTTCACCGCAGCCCCCTGCGAAGGCAGAGCTGGGGAACGCGGCAGGCTTGCTCTGCGTGGGT
>NW_010536091.1:1313-1642 GCF_000687285.1 Phaethon lepturus | reverse complement strand
GCCAGCAGCCAGACCCGACTCCCACCGGCATCCCCCCATCACTTGCTCCTCGGGGAGTGCAGTGGGGTCCCTGAGGTCCTCACCTTTGCAGGCACCTCCCAGCACCCAGCCTCTGCCTGATTTGGGGAAAAATCGCTTCCTAGGGCTGGAGATGCTGCTCCAGTGGCGAGAGGGAGGGGAAGCACGCTAGGAAAATGCCTAGCTTCAGGGAGCCAGCCCTTAGCCGTGTAGAGCCCTTGCTCCTGCCAGTCCGGGGGGGCTTCGGGTGCCGAAGGGCATCCCGGCTGCCAGGGAAGCAGGAGCCCGCCCCCCGCCCTCCCCCGTGTCTG
>NW_010536091.1:0-1273 GCF_000687285.1 Phaethon lepturus | reverse complement strand
CCCCGCGCCGCCTCTGCTGCTCTAATTACTTCTCTCGCACCCGGCGCCGGGCCCTCCGACCAAATTATGATCGATCCTTCGCTCCAGCCCAATCGATGCCATTGACTGAGGCATCAGAAAGACAAATCCAGGCTCCCGCCCCGGGAAGGCAGCGGCAGCCCCGGGGGGGCCCGGGGGGATGCCACCGCGCATGGTAAGATAAGGGGATGCGCGGAGCTGCCTTCGTTTGGTGCTCTCCATCCCTAACACCCCATAGATCAGGCAAACACCTGCAAGGACCTGAAAGCACCAGTGTGCTTGTCCTCTGGCCACTGCATACCAGACGACCGGCAGCAGGGACCAAGCTCCTGGACCACACAGCCCTGACTGGCCAGAAAGCCCCAGCACCAAAGGACTTCTTTCTCAAAACCTCCTCCCCCTCTGCCCAGCTCTAGCTCCTGTCCATAAGGGAAAGGATTTTCTCTTAACCTGCTGAGTCAGCAAATCCAGCAGGCTGCATCCCAGCCACCTGAATTGAGCAGCAACGACATTTAACAGCGCAGGCAACTGATGAAGCAGCTAAACTGGGAAGGGGGAGAGCTCACCCAGGCAGCAGACCACCCTGCATGGGATGGGGAGGCTGTGGTCCTCCCCTGCCCCGGCACGGGGATGAGCTGTCCTTCTCCATCACACCACGCGAGGAACCAAACCCCACCCCGGGGCCGTGCTCCCCAGTAGCTGCAGGGCAAGGCTGCAGTGGGGAATAACCGAGTCAGAGCCCCGAGAAGGGGTCGTTGGCTCAACCTCCCCCCGACCCAGCGTTACACAGACGGGAAACGGAGGGGGCCTGGCCCGAGCCCCCTCCTCCTGTGCCTCCCGGGAGCAGATAATAGACCCTGCGTGAGGAAATTACAAGGAATTTGCAGCCATCCCATCTAATCCACAGGGGAGACATCTGAATCCTACAAGGAGCATTTGGCTTCTGGGTACAGAAGAGCTTAGAGACATGCAGAGGCATTAAAAACACACATGGGGATTAAGCTGGGAAGTGGGAAGGGAGAGCACAGCTGGAGAGCATGGGTGGCCGCAGGAGAAGATGCCTGGGGCTACCCAAGGGCTGTGGGTAAACAGGCTTTAGGTCCCGGTGCCCTGCCCCAGCCGTGGAGCCGGAGGCGGCAGGGACGGAGGTGGGAGCCCACGGGACGCTGCAGGAGAGGTGGGATTTGACCGTGGTGTGCAAAAGTGAGGTGCCACGGGGCTTCGAGCGCGGACGCCCCAGCAGGCGCCGCGCGCC
>NW_010536090.1:2290-2560 GCF_000687285.1 Phaethon lepturus | reverse complement strand
CCCGCACCCGCCGCGGTTTGTTTAGCTAATATTCTGGCTTTCTTAATACGCTGGATTTCATAATCCTTTGGCTTTTCCAATAACTAAATGAGAACCAACCACAGCAGCACAAAGCCCCTATTATAGGGCTTTTTATTTTTATTTTTTTCCCCATTTGGCTTTTTTCCCCCTCTCTCTCTGCTCCATCCTCCCCTCCATCCAGCGCTTGAACCCGGCAGCTCCTTTGGGACACAAGTGGCTCCATGGCGTTCGCGTGCATCAGCCCCGAGC
>NW_010536090.1:380-1721 GCF_000687285.1 Phaethon lepturus | reverse complement strand
TCCGGGGGGTCTCGGCTGCCGCCCACCCCCAGGGTTGCTGGTGGAACTCTGGCTTCTCCCCACATTGGTATGATTTTCGGCCAGACGCTTCATCCCTCTGAATCTCAGCAGAGGCAATCGAGGAGATTTAGCTGGAAAACCCTATAATGTAGGATGTGTGTCCATGCACATGTGTGTGTTTGTGTGTGCACACCATGGGGCTGTGCAGGAGCCCCCCGGGCCCCCCTCTGGGTCTGGGGGCGAGGGGAGGTGAGAGGGTAAGGGGTTTGATGGGGATGCCTTGGGTCTCAACTTGGTCGTGCGGTTTTCCAAGGGGCTCAGCCATGCCCTTATTTTGCCTTCGTTAGCCCACAAATGAAACGGGTCTGTGAGTTTGGCTGCTGTGCTGGGGAGGGAGGGGCTGATGGACCCGTCTGCTGGGTGTATTGGGGGATGTGGGGGAGACCCGGGGAGGAAACTCCCTCCCCATGTGCGTGGGGCAGAGGCTGAAGCAAAAGGGAAGAGGAGAAAAAAGCCCCATTAAAATTACTATGTGGCAACGTGCCTGGGAGCCACCGCTTGCTTTGCTCCTTGTGACACTGATGTGGTGGTGGGACGTCCTTGGTTGACTTAAGTGTCCCCCAATGTCACTGATGCGCCCTGATGCTCTCCTCACCCCCCCCCTGCCCCAGGCTGCTGGGGCTGACCCTTCCTGCCCTCCACCCCCAAAGCCTCTTCAACTCGATTTTACCTACTTTGTATATTTATTTTCCAAACATTTCTTACCCATGTCAGTTAGTGTTGAAGTGCCCAGTTCTTAGTGGCCTCCCAAATCTCATTTATTTTTATGCCAAGGTTGCGCCTATAACTTTTACTATATTTACATGTAACAAATCCAATTTATTATTTTGCTTGTTTGCTAACTGAAAACAATTTGAGCAAAAAAAGTAGTCATTCTGCCATGCCTTTTCTTGCCTTGCCATGCCTTGCCATGCCTTGCCTTGCCATGCTTTGCCTTGCCTTGCCTTGCCTTGCTTTGCCATGCCTTGCCTTGCCTTGCCTTTCCCTCTCACCCTTCCCCAGCAAGCACTGCCCTAAGTGTCGCCGCTGCTCCTACATAAGCGCGGTGCAGACACCCCATTCCCCGGCACCACGCAGACGCCCGAAGCATAACTTTCCCCTGCTTGAGTGTCAGCAAAACACAAGGAAAACCCTCAGCAGTGCCCGGGGCGTCAGCAGGGTCCCGGGGAGCACCAGGCCCCGTTGCTGTGGGACCGTGCTGCTCCTGGGAGCTGAAACGTCGTCCGGGCAGGGCGATGCCGTCTGGCATGGAGCAGTATTTGCTTCAGGCACGGAGATTTC
>NW_010536090.1:0-234 GCF_000687285.1 Phaethon lepturus | reverse complement strand
AGTCCCGGCTCTGGACTGGACCAGCCTGCCCTTTGGGCTCTGCTTGCCGAATTCCCTCCGCAGTAGGTCACTCTGGCTCGCCTCCGTGCCCTCATATTTTGGGGTTACTGGCTGCATTTTCTGTGGTCGGTTGGTTTTCTGTGGATTGCTTTGTAAACGATTTTGCCATGCTTTCTGGTTTTGCAGCTTCATGCCTTTCCAGCTCTCCTCTCCCGCTTGAATGACTTACGTATT
>NW_010536089.1:0-203 GCF_000687285.1 Phaethon lepturus | reverse complement strand
CCCAATCCAGGAGGCTCTGACAGCGAGATTTGAGCCTTTGCTGTGCAGAGGTGGCTGCGCTGCAGCTGTGTCAGCGCCCAGCCCTTCATGCATACGTGAAAACCTCATGAGTCCTAAACTAGATGCGATGGCTTCCATTTCTAGAGGTGTCTTGAGAAACCCCTTGGGAATGGTGGCAGGATGGGGTGTGCATCTCTTCCCCA
>NW_010536088.1:3568-3825 GCF_000687285.1 Phaethon lepturus | reverse complement strand
CCCTGACAGGGTGCACATACCGGTGAGCAGATGGAGGCGAGCGCGCCAGGCGGGCGTTTATCCTGACTGCCTTTAAACCACGCTGCCAGTTGCTGTGCTGCTGCAATGTCTTCCATGGCCTTGAAACAGAGCCAGGCTTTAAACCGTGCCTTTTTTTTCCACCCTTCATGCAGCCGATTTGGGGCTGCTCCTTCAGGGACTGGTTTGGCAGAGCCCTGGGCTGGGTGGCCAGACGCTGCCGGCATCTTTGGGGGGGG
>NW_010536088.1:1734-3370 GCF_000687285.1 Phaethon lepturus | reverse complement strand
GGGAGTGCGGGGGGGGGGTGTTTAACTGATTTCCGAAGGAAACCAACTTAATGCAATCAGGCTCCATCTCTCCCTGGGTTTCCTGTGCTCTCCAGCCCACAGTAACAGAACTGCAGCACAGGCAGGGGGGCAAAAGTTTAACGATAATAATTTCTTCCAAATCTAAGAAAATAAACAGATGGAGGGGACGGCTAAGGCCACTCTCCAGCACATGAGAGCGCAGAGCCCGGGCGGAGCAGGATGTTACAAAGCGCAGGCCCCTTAGAAGACCCTGGAGATTCTTGGGAGGAGGGACAGAGCCCCCGAAAGCAGCACCCTGCTGCTGCTGGGCTAGTGGGGACTCGCTGCTCCCTTTGCCTGTGCACTGCTGCTGTGTGCCGTCACGCAGGGCTGGAGGGCTGGGCTGCCGCAGCTCCGGGCACCGGGGACCTGCCTCTGCGCTGGGCTGATGGGGAGATCGTCACCGAGTGGGATGGAGAGGAGCCGGTGGATTTTCTTGCACCAGGTATCATGTGTGCCATGGGGACCCGCCGGTGCTCGCATGGGACATCCCACTGCTCGGGCCAGTGCCTGAGGTGCTGGGCTCCATCCCAGAGCTGAGCATGTTTCAATAACACAAGGCAGTGGGGGGGATTGGAGCGGTGGACCGGGACCCTGGGAGGGCAGGCTGGAGCTGCCCCTGCTCTGGAAGGGTGACTGTGGCTCCGGTGATGCTGGTGGGAACAGGACTGCACTGGCAGCCCCGGCAGAGTTGGTGCCACCATCTCCTACAGACTTTGCTCCTCTCTCCTCTTGCAGAGAAGTTTCTGCAGAACCAGCGTCTCAGTTACGGGCAGCTCCTGTCCCTGCTGCTGGGAGCAGAGGGGAATGGGACGGGGACAGAGACCGGGATGCCTCTGCTCTGGGTCCAGCTGGTGCTGGAGGGCGAGGGGATGGAGATCACCATGTCCAGCAGCAAGAGCCAGCCCCAGCTTGGAAAGCAGGCCGTCACCTTCAGGTACCCGCCACGGTGCTTTGGGGAGCCTTGGCTGTGTTTGGGACACAGCGTGCCTGATCTTGCCGGGGCTGCCCTGTGCTGTGGGGTTCAGCCCCGCTCCCTGCCCCCCCAGGGATTTAACTGTGCCCCCATCGCCGCACCCGGGTCCCGGCCGGGGAGCCAAGCTGTCCTGTGGCGCGTGGCTGTCAGGCTGGCTTTGTCTTTCCTCCCACGCTCCTTCTCCACAGGCTGCACGAGGCAGAGGAGGGTGCAGAGCCTTCGCTGTCGGCCTTCAGCTTCCAGCGCCTGCTCTCCAACCTGACCGCCCTCCGCCTCCGCGTGAGCTGTGGCCCCGCACGAGGTGGGTGGCTCCGTGCAATGTCCCCGTGGGGACCGGGCTGGGATGGGGGCTGGGGACATCGAAGCAGCATCAGGCTCTCAGGGGCGACAGGCATTGACGGGATGTGTTGGGGCAGGGGCTGGCTCCTCTCTGTGGACACCCCTGGGCTCCCTCCAGGAGGTATTTTGGGCTCTCCTACGCCTGACTGGAGCATTTCCAGGCAGGATGGGGTGAGCAGGGCCGGGGGACGTGCCATCCCGTTCTCAGGCTGCTCTCCGCTCTCGCAGGCAGGCTGTCCCTGCGCGAGGTCCAGCTCACAT
>NW_010536088.1:549-1689 GCF_000687285.1 Phaethon lepturus | reverse complement strand
TGGGGGCGCGGGCGGGCTGGGTGGAGGAGTGCACGTGTCCCCCGGGCTACGCCGGGCAGTTCTGCCAGTCCTGCGCACCCGGCTTCAAGCGGGAGATTCCCTTCGGCGGCCCCTTCGTCAGCTGCGTGCCCTGCGCCTGCAACCAGCACGGGGACTGTCACCCCCTCACAGGTGCGCACCCCCCGGCCCCTCCACTTGGCCCATCGCTACGTGCATGGGTGACAAATCCGTCCCTTTGCTTGTTTCTAAGGGATGCTGGAAACCATCTGTGAGGTTGCGGTACCCAAAACTTGCAAGTTGAATCGCTTGGCTGGTTGTAGGGACTGGGTTCATCACTGCAAGGACAGAGATAATTAATGAAGTGCAATAACAACCGTGGTAATTTATAATGAGGAGGGCATCTTTCATGGTACTTTATGACCTTAGAGGAGGAGAAAGGAAGGGTGCTGGTCCTCAGAGGAGTGGGCAGGCAGGGGTCAGGGCAGGAGAGAGGCAGAGGGTTTTGCGAGGAGGGGTCTCACAGGCAGCATCGCTGCCCGAGGAGCGGAGCAGGACTGGCACCGCAGCGGTGCCAGGCGTGCGGGAGGGCACCGGAGGAGCCGGCTCTCGTGCTGCCAGCCCAAGCCCTGCTCTGCCTCCAGAACCAGCTCAGAGGTGCGTGACTGCAGCAGGGACCGTGCCTTGAAGAGAGGAAAAAGCAAAAGCAAAGTCTTCAGGGCAGCGTGGCTGTGCCTGGGGTGGTTCGCAGGCTGGGGGCTCTCCCCTCTCCTGCCAGGCAAAGCGGCTGGATGGCTTTGGTTGGGGAAGGGGGACAGGATTGCAAACCGCTGCCCGGGATCTTGAGGTGGCTGCGCGAATCCAGCACCAGCCTCGCCACTGTCAGCCCCGGGGAAAGGCAGATCAAGAGCCGTGAGGGGCTCGTGAGATACTGCCTTGCTCCCCATCCACCCCTGCAGAAAGCAGCAGCTCCGATCGGCGCTGAAAAGAGTCTGGAAATCAGATGATGCATTTGGTACCCAGACAGAGCCCCTGGGGCTCCTCGCCGGCCGGCTGCCCTCAGTGAGGAGTGACAGTAGTATACGGCTGGGATAGAAAGTGCTGGAAGAGGCGTTGTGCTCAGCAAGTGCCCCTGCCCTGCCA
>NW_010536088.1:0-534 GCF_000687285.1 Phaethon lepturus | reverse complement strand
CTCGCGCGGGCTGGCCGCTGCCGCAGGCACGAGCCCCAGGGACGGGGCCAGGCTTTGATGTTCCGGCCCCGCACTGCCAGCCCGAGCCAGCCCGCATGCTTCCTTTCGTTTATTTTTCCACTCCTTCCTGCCACCCACTTTTCCTTTTTTTTCCATTGTCCGGCTCCGCCTGGATGTGGGTAAAATGGAAAAATGCCTGTTCCCTCCTGCGCAACCCGCCTGGCGCAACCCGGACCCCACAAATCATGAGGAAAAATCCTCCCCCGGGCTCTTTCTCTTTCCAGTCAAGCAGAGCATCTGCCTGGATGTGGGGGGGTCCTTGAGCATCCTTCCTCCTCCTCCTCCTCCTAGCTGATTTTGGAAGACCGTGACTCACCGGCTCGGCTCGCGAGGAGACGCTCGCTCCCTGCTGGGTGCCGGCTGGCTGCTTGTGTTTTCCATGACAGGCTGGAAACGACGTGCCTCGTCGCTGAGAAATGTGTTGTCGATTATCGCAGGCGCCGACAGACGCCGTGCGCGTTGACGGTGCTGCCT
>NW_010536087.1:3232-4311 GCF_000687285.1 Phaethon lepturus | reverse complement strand
ACGCTCACCCTTTGCAAAGGGCTCTCATGGCTCCAAACGCGCTGCAGGGCCGTGAAACGCAGTTTGTTGACCCTCCTGGGCTCAGAAAGGGGTTGCCTGCTCGTTCCTCCCTCCCCGAGCCCAACCTGCCCACATTCAAACCTGCCACGAACCCCATTTCCTAGATGCGTTTTGCTAGGCAGACATAGACCCGGCTTGCTGCTGGCGCCGGTCCCAGACCTTGCCTCTCTCGCCCCAGAAACACAGAGCAGCTTCAGACAAGACAGGGCACCAGCACAGCCGCTCTGCAGCCAGGAGCCTCCTCTGCACGCAGCGGTCACGCTTCCCAACCGGAGCAAAGGCCGCTCTGTATTTCCTCAGCGCTTGGGTCCGGCTTCCCAGGAAAGGACGCACGAGCTCCGGCAAGCTCACAGAGTGGACCCCACTCGGATGCCTCCAGCTGCAGGTCTAGAAAGCAGAGGATGGTGGAGAGTCCTAACACGTCTCTGCTTAGACCCTAGAACTGGGTGTTTTGCTTGCAGTGGGTGCAGGGGCACTCAGCAGCAATTAGACGGGCTCTGTGCGGGCAAGACGTGGTTTGTTGGGCTTAGCTCGGACCCAAAGCAAATGGCTCAGGTCAGGGGCTTGAGTCTGAGTTGCCCAGGTTCAGCGGTGTTTTGCCACCAGGAGTGTCTTTACTCCTCCAGTATCTCAAGGAAGCCTCTTTGTAGGAGCGAAGTCTCCTCACCAGAGGGTGCTGAGAACATAAACTCCTGTGGTTTTCAAATGGTCAGATACTACAGTGGAGAGCCATGGAAAAGCTGGGAAGGCAACTCCTCACTGTGTCCGGGAGCACTGCAGCCTTGGGACGCGCAATCGAGCACGCGAGAACGGCACCCCGAGCCCCGCGGCTGGAGGCTCCAGGGAACGGGGCAGGGCTCTTAGGGGGCGAACGGCGGGGGTCACACAATTACCGATGGCATCCTAATGCCCGTGCACATGGGGCCGAATTAAGGTTGCCCAGAAAACTGCACCTCTGACATTTCCTAATCCGAGTGCTGGACTTTACAAGCCACGCAGGGCTCTCTCTGCAGCAGCCG
>NW_010536087.1:523-3145 GCF_000687285.1 Phaethon lepturus | reverse complement strand
CCCCCCCAGTTCGGTCAAGGGCCAGGCGTTTTCATGCCTTTGCTCACCTCCCGCGTCGCGGAGGGAGCTGCTCACCGTACCGAGGCATCGCCTGCTCGTGCACAGCACAAGCTTTGCTAGGTTTGAAATAATTCGGGTGCAAAGTAAAAGCTTGACATGCAAAGCCAAGGTTCCAGGGCAGCTCTTGGTGGACACCAGTCCTTCAGAGAGCAGCCAGGCACTGCTGGCCCTTGGAGACACGTCCTTTTGTGCACAAAAACACGAAGTGTTTTTCATGCGTTTATCTGCCGTCCCACTGCACACCCAGATCCCTGCTGCAGTACTGAGGCTGATCTTGCTCTATTATTTATGCCAACTGTAAGAAAAAAAGAAAACCAAAAGAAAATTAAGGCGAAGGACGAGATCATCACTGGGTTCTCTCAGTAAAACAGTTTCTACACTGCCCACCAGGGAAGGTGACAGACGGCAGCTCTCCAAGAGCGTTCACAGTTCAGATACCGAGATCCCAGGGCAGAGCTGGGGCTCTTCACCCCATCTTGCCTTCAAACGTCCTACCTGCCACCACCTTTTGCCACAACAACGTCTGGACCACTCTACAGAGAGGTCCCCAAAGGACACCTGGGGTGATGCTTCACTTCATAAACAAGTTTCTTGCCCTGCAGATAAAGCATGTTTGGGGTCCCCCCCCAGGAGGAGATTGCTGGGTTTCACGCTGGAGCCACTCTGAGTTATAACCAAACTCAGTTTGTTCTCTCTGTCAGGTGCAAAATTTCCCCAGTTTTACACACCGTGCAGCGTGGCTTTCGGTGGACGCCAAAGCAATCTCGAAAGCAAACCGAGCACCGGCCTGCCAAAGAAGCGTCCGGTCCGCAGCCCAGCGGGGACGGCGGGGCCAGGCAGGGAGCCCAGGGCTGTACCCACGGCACGGGAGGAGGGAGCGCGGGGCGGACAGCACGGCATCGCGCAGGATGACTCAGTTCGGGGAGGCTCTTGCAGGAAAGACACACACCCAAGAGCTTCCTGGCCGGCCGTTCCCACACCCCGCGGCACTGACCCTGCGCTCCCAGCAAAAATGCCAGCAACCGGTCCCGGCAGGCAGGAGACGGAGATGTCCCCAGGCAGCTCCCCAACGCCATCCCCAGGCACACTGTGTCCTGGGTGCAGGCATCCCCAGGCAGGGAGGTCCCTCACCGCATCTCTCCCTACTGCGTCCTGGTGGCATTGCTCCTCACGCCTAATCCAAACACAGCAGAGAAGACGTCTCCAGGGTATCCGCCTCGCTCAGGCGAGCCGTACAGGGCCAGTCCACTCTCCACTGCTGTAGCAAAAGGACTGCCCAGACCAAGCAGATGGAGAAGGACCTGTGCAGGTCCCCGCCACGTCCAGCAAGTCTTTGTCATAGATCAGGAGCCACTGCAGAGCTCACTCTAAGCACGTCCCCGCAAGACGTTGCGGATCCCGTGCAAGGCAGAAAGATGTGACGACTCATGCTAGGACGGCAAAGCATCGTGTGGCCCAGGCAGGTAGGATGCCCTTGCCAAGATGTTCCTGCCCCGTCTTCAATTCTCCGGAACAGGCAGGAGAGCTACGGCAGGCACAGGGCTCCCAGGGAACATGGTCAGTCCCCCAACCTCAATGCAGCGCCCGTACCGCAAACCACACGGCCTCGGCCAAACCACACAGCCAGGAACTGGTGGCTGCTCCTTCCACGTCCATCCTCGTCCTCCCCGCTTGGAAGGCTGCACATTTTATTAGAGTGTTTTTCGCTGCCAGTCATTAGCAAAAAGCCTCTCTGCTCCAGCAGCCTTGCCTGTACCTAGAATTGTACTTCTCCCTTCATCTTCAGCATCAGCACAATTCAAGGCCCACACCCGTGGGCTTTCCGGAGTCCCAGTCCCTGCAGCAGTGCCCACCGCCTCTTCCTAAGTGTGGGAGCACTGAGCCCCCCGCTACAACCATCATCTCGGCTGGAAGAGCTCGGCAGAGGCTCCAGCCCAGCCCCAGTGTGCCTTCCCTGCTCCAGGACACCTTGACGTTGTCACCAAGAGCAAAAGCCACAAGCATCAGCAACCCCCAGAGTAGGCGTCTCCATCCTCATGGACCGCCTCCGGAAAGAACCACCACGACCTTGCAGCAAGCGGGGAACGCTCCCACCGCTTGGCCCAACCGTCAAGGCCAGCAGATGAGAGCTGCAAAGGGCGCTCAAGCCCAACAGAGATGCTCCATGTGCTGGATGCTCCCCGGCTCCTCCGGGGAAGCTGTTTTAATGGATGGTTGGCATGCACTATCAAATATTCCCACTTTATCTCCAGCTTCAACCAGCCTCCTGAGCTCTGCCTGTGTCCATCACGTACCGGAGGCCTGAAGAATTAGAAACCTCCCCCCCATAGAAGCACACAGAGGATCAGGAGATAATCTAATCACCACCTATCTTGGATAAGATGAAGGGTCTTCTTTGGCCTAGTGCTGTTAACAGGGTTTCCCCAAACGCATCCCAGCTTTTGGCTTTTCTCTAAACTTCCTGGCTTCTCCCCAGCCCTCGGATGCCCGCGCAGCCCTGGCCATACCCGTCGGCAGTCCCCACTTCCCACAGCTCCTGCTCAGCCCTCTGCACATCAGAGT
>NW_010536087.1:0-483 GCF_000687285.1 Phaethon lepturus | reverse complement strand
CCTGGTCCCTCTGATCCCACACCATGCATTCCAGAGGAAAAACTATCCAGCCTGCCTCAGCAAACCACATCACCACCTCCAGTCCCCTCTGCCAGTGCTCTCCTCCTCTGCTGCCTGCAGCTGCCAGTTTACAGGATCCTGGCTCAAAAGGGGGTTCCCGCTGGGCCTCTCCAGAAACGTCCTGAAAGCGATTAGTCAAGACAAGCAACTTTCCAAGATCCACCAGCAACAAGTTTTTCTATCTGCTTAAAATCCTCCCGAACAGATTTTGCCCAGCGCTCCTTTCAACGTGCCGCCCGGCGATGGCAGGACCAGGGACGGGATCATTGCACCCCCCATCCCCCCCCCCAGCCAGATCTGCAATCCCGTCGAGTTCGCTCGACAAGCCCCGTCTTGCAGGCAGCAGCGCTGGCGGGCACTAATTACCCCTCCTGCCTTCGTTTGCGCAGTCCCCACATCAACCTCTCTGCCAAGAGGCCCGGC
>NW_010536086.1:0-7557 GCF_000687285.1 Phaethon lepturus | reverse complement strand
GGCTTTGGTCGCTGCTCCCCGGCAGCCGGTTGAAACGTTTTATGCACGGGGAGGCTTTGTTCGGTTCTGTAATGGCGTTTCCCGTGGGCAGTCTTGGGGCTGGTGACTTCTTTAAGCTGGTGGCTGGGAAGATGCTGGAAGAAAACCTCTTTGAGCGGCGTGTGCGTGGGGCCGTTGCCTCCTAAGTGTCGGTGCTGCCGGGGTAAAACGCAACGCTGGCAGGAGGGAGGAGGTTTGAGTTACCCTTCAGCATCCAACAAACACATCCAGGGGAGAAAAGAAGACTTTCTTATTCGTTCCCTTTTAGCTAGTTCACCTAATGCATAAGTGTTTGTAACAGATGCTTCCTCTAGCAGCGTAAGGGAGGACTTGGTCTCATGTTTACAACGAGTAAAGTAAAAACCAAAAACTTTCCCAGTTTTCCCTATTAACAAAAAAGAGACACTCGGACCGTACAGACCTTTGCAAACCTATTTATATATTTGGTGAAGATCGTTATGTCTTAATCGAAGTGGGAACCCCCTGAGCACTCCAGGGAAGGTTTGTTCGGCTTTAACGTAGACTTTAATTACAGCTGAAACCCTGCGCTGTCGTACCGGTGCTTAACGAGTTACAGTGGATCGCTGAGAGTCAGTGGGGCTAATTGTGTCCACCAGACCTGTTCCTGCTGCGGATGGAAGCTGCTGTTGCAGAGGTCTGGGCTCACCTGCATGTCGCTGCTGACAGCAGGTCCCAAGATACTCTGTTTTCTGACAGAAAAATGGAATTTGTCCAAATTTCTGCTCCCGCTTCAGGATCCTGGGAGATGCCTCATCCTCTGCAGCAGCGTATGGTCATGTGCTGCTCACGATCGTGTAACATCTTGCGTGAAACTGTTTCCTCTCGCAGTCTTATGGTAGAGTGGGTGATATGAAAAATATCTGGTGTTCCTGTAGGAATGAGAGTTATATGGAAGAGGAGGAAGCAAGAGTAGGTTAACGCTGACTGCTGACGTACTGGGAAGGCTTTGGAAAATGGCCTCTCCATTTGCTGGCCCCACAGCGGTTGCGGATGTAATTAAAGATCTAGACACTCAGATAGCTGTAAGTAAAGCGCTGGGGCTTGCCACGGGGCCGGCATGTGGGATTTGTCCTGGGAATCTGCGCATCCTGTTAGTTTTGTGTTTGGTGATCTTAATGGCACGCAAAGGGTGTGATAAGATCCGCAAATAAATGAACAAAATGACTTTATGCTAATAAAGTGCGTTCTGCCCAAGGATTTCGGAGCTTTCTCCCCTGCATGGTGGGTAAAACTTCCTGCTTTGTGGGTTTGTAAACTGAGGCATGGGGGGTGAGCACCCTGAGCTCAGCCTAAGCTAAAGGCAAGACAAGCACACTGAAGTCCCTCCTAATCTTGTGCTGAGCTCCTTGTCCAGAAATGCCATCTGAGGGGCTTTAGGGTGTGAATGTAATGGTTTTCCATCATTAATTAGTCAAAATTGAGCTAGGAATTTGCAGAGGGCACTATAGAAATGTGTCTTGGATATAAACTCTCCTAAAATGGCTCCGTGTCTGTAGGTGTAGCTGTGCATGAGTGTGCGTTGGAATGAAGCACTAAAGCAGCCGCTTCTGAGTACTCCTGTGTGATTTCTCGTTTGCGTTTTGGTATGAATTAATCCAAACTAACAAAGCTTGCCCTGATGAGGGGAAAATGTCTCTTTGTACCTCAGGTAGCAGCCGCTCGGTTCATCACTTTGTATGTGAATGTGCTCTAAAGCTGTTTATACATACTCTCCTCTTCTCTCGTGAGTTCACCCTGAAACACGTGGGCTCTTCAGAAAAGGCTTCTGCTCTCAGCAGCTACTTCTTGCTCGTCTCTGGGCCCAACAGCAGCTGCTGCACATGCTGCACAAGGGGCTTTTACATCAAACTGTTCATTAAATGCTGGTGACAGACCTGTCACTGCTGCCCACACCTCTTGTCGGGGTGGAAGACGCAGGGTTTGGATGAGTTTTCTTTCACGGAGAACTGAGGACAATACAGAGCTTCACTGAGCCTGGATTTTAGAGCCTTCCAGTCATGAAATATAGTAGTTGCCAGTCAATCTGGGTGTTGGCTCAGTGGCCAACAGCTTGAATAACTTCAGGTACCGAAGAGTGAACCTGGGAGATCTGAGTAACCAGTTAAGCTGTGGCAACCCGCTTCGGGTTCACCGTTAACAGTTCAGTAAATCTGACACCATTTACTGTGGCTGTCGGTTGCCTGACATGGGAAGAAGGTGTGGGTGTGCGCCTGTGTTTCTCCATCACGTTACCTCTGAGTACCCAGACTTGTGTTCCCAGAACCGAAAACCAACCCTACGTTGTCAAGCCTGCATTGAGGGGTCGCTGTGGGTCAGGCTTGATGTGTGGTGTTGCCAACAACGAGACCTCCAGCCAGCCTCACCTAAGAGAGCCTTAACCTTGTCTTCTTCTGACCTGTGTCTTGGGCACATGGAGTGTGGAGACGAAGACTCGAATGCTGTGCCTGCCGTTCCCCTGCATTGCTGCCGCAGGAGCAAGCTGTGTCCTTTAGTTAAATCTTCATTGCCTGGTCTCTTTTTGGAAGCTGTTTGTGGTCCAAGTGAAATGTGTTCAGAAAGGCCCTGACCGGAGGGCGAGGGGTGGACGCGCGTGTGGGATTCAGCCCAAGGAGCGAGCAGGTGGGTCAGTGCCACTGCAGAGCTGCCGCTTCTTGTCGGAGCGCTGCGTGCAGCTGCTGTGCTTCTCGTGGCAAACTTCATATTCCATATACCAGGGAATGTTTTCTCTTCTTCTAAACATTGCTCCTCCCTTCTTGCTGCGTCCAGAGAGACCTCATCTTCTATAAACCAGGACACAGCAGTTATTCTGGACAAAGACATGGTCACACCGTTCATTTCCTTCTCTGTTTGCTAACTGTGGCTTTTGTTTCCTTTTCCAGTTGATTGGTTTGGGTCCCCACAATCCCAAGAAGAAGCAGGACCTAGATAAGCTTTATGATCTAAAAGCTAAAGCCCAACAGATTATGAACCAGTTTGGCCCTTCTACCTTGATCAACCTCTCCAACTTCTCCTCGATAAAGCCAGAACCAGCCAGCACTCCCCCGCAGAGCTCCATGGCCAACAGCACCACCGTGGCCAAGATGCCTGGGACGCCCAGCGGAGGGGGACGACTCAGCCCTGAAAGCAACCAGGTAATTTCATCCCCGACTTTAGGACAATGGGGGAGATCCTCAGACCTGCCTGTGACGTCATTCCTTTCCTTCCTTAAACTACTGGCAAAAACTTAAGGTCTATTAAAGTACCAGCTACTGTGTGAGCAAATACCTTCATGTATTTCTGCCCTCCTAGGCACTTTCAGGCTGGATGGGGTATGGATGCTGTAGGTGTAGAGGTTTTTTCAGTCTCAGGAAAATGTATATTGGGGGTGTGATTGGTAAGTTCTTTTTAAATGTGGTTTAGATGGGAGAAATGAAAGTGGAGGTTTGTAGTGTGTGTCTCACCAGGATGGTGTGAGAGGCAGCATCGCTGCCAGGAGCTGCTGGCTTGCGTGTTTGCTTCTCATGTGTGGAGTCTTTAACATGCAATAAAATATGCTGCTACGCAGCAAGTGCTCTGGGAATGCACCCTGATCTCTCTGTGGGCTTTGCTGGTGCCGTGAGCTCTCTGGGAAGTGTGCTAGTCCCCCAACACAAACGCACGCACGGCAGTTCCACTGTTGGTGTAAGGGAACCAGGAAGGGCAGGCATTTCCCACGTGACCATTTCCCATCTGACCAGGCTGACGGATCAGTGGTGGTAATTTTCATCCGTATCCTTTAAGACTAAGTGTCCTGCTGTTGTTCAGCAGCAGTAAAATTTCTGCTCCCTGCCATGTTTGGGCTAAGAGGGTGCTGCCTTCTGCCCTAGAATAACCCAGCTCTCGCATATCTCTCTTTTCCATTTTGAAACACTAAAGCTGATAAGCACTAGAGCCATGGAAATATGTCCTTTGAGCCCTGAGCACAAATTTAGTGCGCTTGCAGTCTGCTTGCACTTGCAGTCTGCCCCTTAAGACTTCTAGTTTTGCATTTGTCTCCTTTTACCAGCCACCTTACTTCAGCCAGTGGCATTTTAGTGCCAGTTTAATGCAGGAGACTTATTTATCCTGGCCTGCTGCATTCCACTTCCTGTTCAGAGCAACCACTGGTGCTCAAAAATGGCTCCTTAACAACTGATATTTCTTATCTCTGCCATTTCTTATCTTTGCCATTCCTGAACTGATATGCTGTGTCAACACAGGTGACTTGGGCCTCGGGGGGTAGCAGGGGAGGAGGTCTTTTGTGGGCAGCTGCTTTGCTAAAGTAGGGCAGTAAATTGTTCCTCTTCTCCCACACGCTCAGGTTTTAACCAAGAAGAAATTGCAGGACTTGGTGCGTGAAGTGGATCCCAACGAGCAGCTGGATGAAGACGTGGAGGAAGTAGGTACCAACCTGTGGCAGGGGCTGCAGAAAGAACTAATTTGTGACTTTTCACAGACCTGTGGCCCTTTATCCAAGGCAGGGAGGGTTGGTTCATTTTTTTACACCTCTGTATTCCCAGGTTTGCTGCAGCCTTCAGCTGTCTGTGTCTGTTTCTATGTCCCAGTGTCGAAAAGGGTTTTAAAGCAGCAATTGTAGCATTGGAATACTAGCTTCTGAGGGTTTGTTTTCATACTTTCCGCATCGTTTCAGCTGTTCAGTACTGATAAGGCTGGTCGTTGTCTTCGTTCTGCCACAGATGCTGTTGCAGATCGCCGATGATTTCATAGAGAGCGTGGTGACGGCTGCCTGCCAGCTTGCGCGGCATCGCAAGTCGAACACCCTGGAAGTGAAAGACGTGCAGTTGCATCTTGGTGAGTGATTCTATTTTTTTGTCCTCAGCTGAGAGCTGGGCGCACACCCGGAAGTCAGGGCATGGCCGTGGTGTTGGGGTGGAAACCCGTGAGTAACTACGGATTCGTTGCTACTTAATGATGCCTTAACAGTCAGGGGGTGAAGGGGGTGCCTGCCTCTAACCATCCCCGCTCCAAATTTTGCAGTTGTGCAGTTTGTAGCTGCCCATCAGCCTGTGTTGGAAGGTCCCTAGCTCAGGGACTGCGTCTTTACCGTGTTTAATGCTCTGCAGCCCTCAGCTACTCTGCTTTTGTGAAGCTTTTATAGCTGGTATGCAGATCTCCAGCACGTCTCTAGCACCGGCTCCAGTGCTGCCGGTATGTTCGTGATGACAAGGCCGCTCTTGCGGTGGGCGGTTGGCGGAGAGCGTACTGACCTGCGCTCTTTCTTCCAGAGCGTCAGTGGAACATGTGGATCCCGGGCTTTGGTTCTGAAGAAATCAGACCCTACAAAAAAGCCTGCACTACAGAAGCTCACAAACAGGTAAGGAGCCCTCAGTAACACAGAGAATCGCGTGGTAGGAGCCTGATACGAGGAGGGTGGCCTTGGACTCCTGGCACACCGTGAAGTTGTAGCCTCTTCCAAGTGGTTTGGACTTGAAATAACTTCCAGAGTCTCCTGGCCTGTTTGTGCAGAGAGGATTGGGGTTGCTCTGGCTCCTTTGTTGGGGGTGCAGTGATGGCTGCGCCCTAAGAGAAACCTGCCTGAAGGGCAGCCCAGCTTGGAAGGGTTAAAAAACAGCTGATAGCTGCAGACGGTACGTTGTCAGCTGCCCCCTTGCAGATCGTGTGCTCTGTCTTTGTGCAGAAGCGACTGAAAACACGCTGCTAACTCCTCTGGTTCACTAGAAAATCCATACCCAGGCATGGGGGGGGTAAATGCGGCAGAGCCCCTCGTGTTCCAGGTGACCCGCAGGGCTCTGACAGGCTGGGGCTCAAGTTCTTGGGGCCATTTTGTGTCTGCAGCCCCAGGCTGCGCTCAGGTGTTTTGTGAGCAGTGTAGGGTGCCGGCTGTGCCTGTGTGTAAGGGTCGGGACTCTTGGCCACTCGCCACCGTATAAAGAGCTGCAAAAAGCCCAAGGGCCTGGGAGGTGTAGCAGAGAGCACACCGTCGTCCTGGGATTTCAGCTGTAGATTGGAGCTGAGCAGCTCTGAGTTTTGGGGTGTTTTTTTCCCCTTAATTTTGCTTTCACTGAATTGGTCAGTGAAATTTGAAATTTCACTGAATAAGTGTTCAGTCAGAGCGGGGAGGGAGCTGCCCCGCAGGCGCCGCTGGAGTTCACGGCTGATACTGCATCTCCCCTCCTTAAGCTCCCACAGCAACTGCTGGGCACGGAGGAGCCCTCCAAGCGGGGATTGATCCCGTGCGCTGCTTAATCCCATTGCCTCTCGCTAGCGTCGGCGTTTTACTTGCCAGCCCCAGGCGTCGAGGAGAGGAGCACAGACGCTTTCTTTTCCTCTGGCTCCAGCTTGGGACCACATTAAAATTCAAATGGACTTGAAAGACCTGTGTGGAAACAAGTCAGGCAGTGTCCTGAGAGAACCCGACATACCTTGTTCCTGCACGGCTACAGGCTGTTTTGCAGTAACCTTCTCCGAGACGCTCGGCTTCCCACCTTTTTCTCTTTCTTGTTACAGAGAATGGCACTGATTCGCAAAACTACCAAGAAATAGCCCCTGGGAAAAGCCGGGGAAGACTCCCGTGCATTTTGGGATATCTGCCTCTCCACTGAAGCCTCCACGATGCCATCCATGGGATATTTTTTTTAATGCTTTACAGAGAAGCATATATTTTTTATTAATGGTGCAGCAATATCTTGACTTTCTGAGGAGATCTGCCAAAAACATTCAACGCTCCCTTCCTCATTGCCCCCTAAGAGCGCAACGTATCTCAAAACAAAGACTTTTGTTTGTGACTTGAAAGTGGTTTATCGTATAAATGGTTATCCAAGGGACAGAGCATTTGATCTTGTGTGGGACAGTATTAGAAGCATCTGTAGAGGTTTTTGTTTCCTCCTTCCTGCCCCTACCTGCTCCAGTACTTTGTATTGTCAGTGTTTATATAAATACTTGCGTTTGTTTTACATGAATAAAGAAATTATTAATCTAAAACCATGGCATAGTCCTGTGCTCTTCAGACGGCATGCGGAGGGATTGCCAGAGGAACGGGCAGCCTCCACCCAGCCTGGTTTCTGCGTGTGGTGCTGTTCTGCTAAGAGATCTCCTGTCCCGGCGTTTAAAGTGAGCAGAAGGATTTGGCCGGCCTCTGCCGTGCCGATAGGGCTGGACAGGCGCCCGTCCCTCCTCACGTCCAGCCCAGCATGAGTAGTTTCCCCATCGCTTGGCTATTTGGACCATTAGGAGTGGGACATGGTGACTGAGGGCAAGGAATCAAGGCGATCCTCGTCTCTTTGCCTGGGACATAAGGAAAGGCCACATCCCCCTGCCTGTTCCTGCCTGCTCTGCTCTGTCTTCTCCAGAGAAGCCGGGGGTGCCATGTGTCACGGTGAAGAAGGAGCCGGCGGCTCTGCCACCCGCCCTGCACAGCAGGGAGGGTCCTGCGCACCCACGGGCAGGAGCGGGACCCGTCCTCCCTGCCCAGCTCGCTCTCGCTCCGAAGCCGGGATGGGCTCTGCGCTCCTCTCGCAG
>NW_010536085.1:2432-2636 GCF_000687285.1 Phaethon lepturus | reverse complement strand
CCATCCCTCTGGCGCGCGGGGCTGCTTGTGGTGCCATCTCCTCCACGTGCTCTGCTGGGACTTTGTTCACTTCCTCGCCCTCCCGCCTCCCCCCGGCTCCCCAGGAGGTCCCTGCAGCCTTCCTGGGGTCTGGGCCCCGCTCAGAGGGTCAGCAGCAGCTGCTGGGTTCGGGCTGTGGTGGGGGGCCCTGGAGTCGGGGGGGGG
>NW_010536085.1:0-2411 GCF_000687285.1 Phaethon lepturus | reverse complement strand
GGTGCAGAGCTGGCACCCAGCTCTGCTGCTGGGGGGCTCCCAGTGGGACCGCTGCCCTCCCTAGGGCACCCTCCTTGGTCCTGCTCCCAGGGTCCTGGGCTGGGTACACCGGGCCCCTCATGGCTGTGGTCACTGCATCCTGGCTCTGGGGAGGGGGGTACAGCTGGAACCCGGTCCCCCTCCAAAGACCACGCTGGCATCTCCTGCGTGTAGCATCCAGAGTGAGAAGATGGAGCGAACCCTCCACCTGGGCCCTGACAGGCCCACAGCCCTCGGCTGGGTCTGAACAAGCAGGCACTTGTTTGCCTGTCCTCTCCTACCCAGCAGAGCTGGCTGGCATGTTAACCCTTCCCTCCCCTTCCCTGGTAGGTGGGAGATCTTCAGAGAAGCAACGTTGGGGTGCATGGGAATCACAAGCCAAATTCATGGATTACATAGGAAACCGGGAATAATAATCATGTGTGAAATACTTCCAGGCAATGAGCTCAAAACGCTGAGCTGGCACTGCTGAAGGGCTTGATAGTATACGAAAACATTTTGGGCAGGGGATTTAATAACAGCCTTAACGAAGAGGGAGAGGCCAAGATCTGAGTTCCACTCTCATGAAATCCAGACAGAGGGATCATTAACTTTATTTTTAGGCTTGGCTGAATAATCTGGAGGTTTGAAGATTTGCCTTTTTGTTTCACTTGTTTTAGGAGGGGCTGTGCTGGCATAGCTGGGATCGAAAGTGCACCAGATTGTCAGAAGCAGCACCTCTCTTGTCACTTCCAAGGACGTACTTCTGTGACCAGCTGATGAGCCGGAGTGTTTCGTTGGCTTTTTTCCACAGCTCAGGGCAGCCACACGTCACAGTGCCTGGGCTGGTCACACGCTTCCAGGGGGCAGAACATGGCTGCTGGAAGAGCCCAGACCTTCCTCCTGAGTAAGCCTCTTCTCCCTCCCTCGCTTCTGTGCTCTGTGCACAGTCCAGTTTGCAGCACGGTGGCTCTGGCCTTCCCACCCAAAGGGCCTTCTGGCAGCAGGAGCTGCAGCTGGAAACCAAAGCGTGGGCCAGTTTTGCCAAGGAATTCAGCATGCCGGCTGCAAGGGGCCAGCAGCGCCAGCAAACTCAGGCTGGATCGGGGGTCCCCAGGTGCTGCAGGTAGTTGCCGCAAACAAGACCATCCCCTCTGCCTGCAACTGCATGGAGCAAGCTGGTGCCATGCGGCGATGGCCTTACTCGCTGCCGCCATCGGCTGTTCAAAAGGCAGTTGGGTGAGAGAGTGGGGAAGCTAACATCAGTTAAAGTGAGATTTGGACTGGGGATTTCCCCCTTCTCCTTTCACTTCCCTCCAGCTGTGAAAGGGGTGGGGAGAGCAGGATCACTCGATCTTGCAGGAGGAAAATTCCCCCTCACTGAGGTTAATGAACGCGCCTGACGCGGTGGCGGCCGTGCCTGGCCGGGGAGACGGGCTGCCGGTATTACGTGTTATGCTGCATGTATATCCATCAGCCACAAGGCTCTGGCAAGAGGCCCCAGCTGGAATTAACCTGCAGTAACCCCGCGGCGCAGGGGCAGCCTTGGCGGGGCGTGCCTGCCCGGGCTGCGCTGGAATATGAAAGCCATTATAATCCACTCATTCATGGCACTTAAAGAGCCAGAGGTTTTTTTCTCTGGTTCTCCTGGAAAGGAGAAGGGTTTGGGAATGGTAATGCACAGCACTCTCCATCCCAACGGGGTGTCGCGCGCTTTTCCAAGCCCAGCCTGACATGTCAGCAGTCCAACAAGTTTTAAAGTAACATTTTTATTATGAACAAATAAAATTTCAGATCAGCACAACCAGATGTCTGTTTCCATATTAGTAGAAATTATTTCAAAAAGGTTTTTTTTTCTTTTCCAGTACACAAAACAGAGATACTACTATGCAGAAATCCCTAAGCTGTGAAAAATCGTATCCTACTCACATTTCAACAGTGACAGAGCTTAGACAATGTGCAGATTCAACTTTCCAATCCTTCCCTGAACACCCAACACTTGGACATCTGCTCTTCACAATACCAGCGGGGCTGGGAACGGTTTTGGAAAACAAACTAGTCCATGCTTCTGCCAGCAGCGGTGTGCGTGTGGTACGTTCGCCTCCCTCCTCCGCGCTCGGCCGGTCGGCACCGAGCCTCACCACAGCCCTGGGAGGCAGGGTGTAACCCCCTGTTACAGATGGGAAACTGAGGCACGGAGAATTTTTAAGTGACTTTGTCCCAAATTACGCAGTGAGCGAGTAGCTAAACTGGGAACAGGTCCCAGGAGAACAGCTGCTTTAGCCACAAGGTCCCACTGCTGCCTTCCCTGCTTCCACCTCTCACGGACTCAATTTAAGCTAAACATACAGAAAACGCGTCCAGGATACAAACATGCCACCAAAAATATATAT
>NW_010536084.1:0-6299 GCF_000687285.1 Phaethon lepturus | reverse complement strand
CTTAATGATTCTGTGATTCTGTGAAAGAAATACAGTCATGAAAAATTATGACAGAAATATGATAAATGGGTTTTTAAGGTAACATTTTCCTAGCCTACAAAGGGCTAAGAGCCTTCACTTTCTGATATAGCATGCGCCTTGATGTGAATCCATAAGGGACAATAGAAATATCTCCCCGAAGAGCTGTCCTTCTCCCATAAAATAAAGCTTTCATTTCATAAAGAAGTTTGGATTTAAGTTACCTTAATTTTGCCATCTGTCTGAAGCATAGTTGAAAATAGTAGTAGGCCAGTTTGGTTTTTTTTAACCTGATTGGGTGCATCAGTTCTTCAAGGTCCAAATTAAACAACAGTTGAGGCAACTGCAGATTCATTTCCAGAGAGTAGCTTCTCAGAGTGAGAAACCCAGGACCTCTTTGCAATTAAGAACTACATTGATTTTATCTCCTCTTGGAGGACTCTTTGCAATGCTATATTAGGGAACTGGAAAAGGTAAATTTTTTTAAAGTATCTTCAGAGTTCCAAAGTGATTATAAATAAGGAAAAAAAAAACCTATATTAAAAGAAAATTAAAAAAAAAAATTTGGGGCAGTAAATGGAAATAAATTCTTAACTTACATGGAAAATGACCAACATGGTAAGATGTTCTCAGCCATGTGCTTTGTGTAACAAGTCTCTGTCAAATTGCAGAACTTTAGGTTAGCTTATATTATTCCTAGGTATTAACTTTGACATAATTTATGTTTATGATTTGAAATACAGGAGAACGTGATATCTGAGGAGTGTTCGTTAGGAGCTACAGCTTTGTTATGCTTAAAGCTTGCCAAAATAACACCTCCGTGGAAAATATGTGAACATAATTATGTAAAACATGAATTATTCTGTAAGTTAAGCCACTGGTTTTCTTTCCTTTCCTTAGGGAGATACACATCTGAGAGTGATGTATGGAGCTTTGGAATCCTTTTGTGGGAGACCTTCAGTTTAGGAGTATGCCCGTACCCTGGAATGACGAACCAACAAGCACGAGAACAAGTGGAGAAAGGTAGTTAATTGTAGGGAGCAAAAGAGATGCTGTGTAGATCCATAGGAATGTAGGTACATGCAAGTATAGAAAATAGCAAAGAAATAACATATGGGTTATCTAGCAACTTTAGCAAAAATATGAGACTATTTAATTGCTGTTTAGCTTTTTGGGAGAAGTAGTGTGATTTATAGACTTCTTGCAGAAAGGAAGGTAATGACTAGTGACTTAAAGGAGGACGGAGTTATAGCATGTTGGTTTTCGTGGCTACAGAACTAAAAGGTGAACTGGAGAGGAGGGATTGATTGCTGTGCAAATAGAGGCATGACCAGAATGAATTAGTTAAGATAATGCAAGTAGAAATATCCCAAACTGTTAGAAAAAAAAATGTATAGCATTCTATCTTCTCTATTAAAGCGTTTCAGACAAAATTTTAAGTTATGGTGGAGAGTGGCAAGCTAGTTGAACAGGGAATGCCACATTTTTTTTCTCATTTGCAAGATAATCAAAAGACTTTTATTTAAAAGTAACAAATAACTGTGAGCAGGGTTTCAGGTCTCTGATTTCATCATCTTTTGTGGCATTTCAGGACACTTCCTCCTCTACATATTTCTACTGCATAATTCATAAACGGGTTCTTGGCTAGTAAAACTACCAAATGATAAAAAAGCTAGTTTGCTGAGTTATATAGAATGCTATTGTTAATTATAATCACTGTAGATGACCATGGAAGTTAGTCCTTAAAAAGCCAAAGAAAAAAATCTCATGTTTTGCAGAGGTAGGGGTGTTTATAAAAAGAATTCTTACTACCTAGAGTAGTAAGTACTGCAATTCTGTATGAACCCACTTAGAAAGATATTACAAGTCATATAAAATCTACCCTCAATATTTTTTTAATGCAATGATATTGAACTTCGCTCATTTCTTTATAAATTTATCAATATGCATAATTTTTCAATGCTATATATTTTTCTCTTTTATGTGTACCAGGATACCGAATGTCAGCACCGAAAAAAAGTCCAGAAGATATATATAAAATAATGCAGAGGTGCTGGGCCTACAAACCTGAAAACCGGCCAAAATTCAGTGAGATTCAGAAAGAGCTATCTTCAATCAAAAAGAAAGTGACATAGCGATAAACTAGTGCCAAACTCAGTCTGCAGGACTTTTCTAATGAAGTAATATTTCCCCCTTAAACGCTGCATTTATACAACATTATTTGCAATATTCTTCTAATTACTTTAAAATTAACTGTTTTTTTAAAATATACAAGTCTACCAATGATGTCTACACCTGCATTAAAGACATATTCTGCCAAATGCTATATATCCAGTCACAGTAATATTGTCATTTAGGATACACGTAAATAGAAAAGCACATACTATAGATTTAAGTGACTGTGGCTTCTATCTATTTTACAGCAAGTAAATGCCAGTGACATTTTTCAGAGGTTTTCTACATTATGCTGTGTTCTCACTTTCCTATCCCTGTCCCAGATATCAACACTATGGCACTGTAATGTGTGTCAGACATGATGGCCTTAAAAGTAAAGACAGTTTTTGATAAGTATATCAATGAGAAACTTTTATATTTTTTAAATTCTTTATGCAACTGATATTTTTTAATGATACCTTGTTTATGGATGAAGGTCAGATTCTGGATGTAAAGTGAAATCCAGAATTTTCTTTTCTAGAAAATTGAATCACATGTGCATTTCTTACCAGATTATAGTAAATACTTCTGACTTTCTTTGGATGTGATTTACTTAAGCTACTGCTTTTTTTCCTATGAAGCCATCAGAATTCAGTAATATGTTTCCTTTGCAATGAACTACATTTATTTAACAAACAAAAAAGCCAATATCAAGTCTTGACTACATGTATGTTGTTAACAAATACTGCAAATCATCTGCCTTACAAAAAATAAGTAAAAGCAGTAGGTGCACACGTAGAAAAAGTCACAAGAAGTAGATTTGTTAATGATAGCAGCATGTTATAGATAACAAATAGGATTGGTTTCAGAGGAGTAAAAGAATGTGAATTACTAGATTTGCTTTTGATCCTTTTTCCTTCAATTTGCAGTAATTCTCAGTATGTAGATGGAGCCTGCAAATGCTAAACAAAAGTACATTCCATGCAGTGTCCAAATAAAAACGCTGCTTCTCTGTACCATAAGGAAATATGTTTTAAGCCTCTAGCAGGCTGAATAAGGCAGAGTAGAAACATTAACCTTTTAACTTTTTAAAATCATTACAATCAGATTTCAAAAGACTGGGGACAGTGGAACTGTAAACGCCACCAAGAAGGAAAAAGTTTGTATAAAAAAAATAACATTCCTCCAGAAAAAATAAAGACTCAACAGTCAGAGGAGGAAAGGCACAAAGTTTGTTGCTATGACTCTTGATTTTCTTTGCAACTTGGACTATAATGCCTCTTTGTCTCTTCTACATAAAATTCTAACCGTGTTGGGGTTTTTTTGGAGGTGAAGGACTAATTAGATAGCTAACTAGTTGCATTATTATTTTGCAGCTCTCAGATTATAGCTATAAGAGTAGCTCATTTATAGATCTCCAATCATCTTTATAAAGGCCTTCTCTAAAACAAAAACTGTTAGCTGTACTTAAAAAAAATGAATTAATAAAATTCTCAAATGCAGTTGACTGAGGTCACAGAGTAATAACATAGAATAGGTGAACTTGACACTTTCTTCCTCTGCCTTCCCAGAATTGAATGCTTTGTAAGTAAAACTTGCAACAACTGGCTTAGTGTTTTATAGGTAAATATGAACCGTTATCCAGTAGGACAACATAGGATGCATATTGCTACTAGCAAATGTGGCTTGGGAAAAAAAAAAGTCTTCCTAAATTGCCACTATTTGGAACTCGCATCTAGTTTTAGAACTACAAAAGTTTATAGATCAGCTACAGAGCTGAAATTTTGTGAATGGGTTAAGAGACACAGCACATGCTTCTCCATTAAAACCCTTCATCGATTTAAGGCAATTATGCTTTCAAAAGAAAAATCAGGTTGATAGAGGTTGCTTCTAGATTGCACATATTGAGGCTATTGAGCAAGACATTTCCACCACTAAAAAAATTTTAAAAGATTCACAGTACTGTCTTTATACAGTCAGATCAGTCATTTCAGTCTTTCTCAACATATAAAAAATTCCACAAGTATTAAATGCAATAGCAACACAAAATCCTTGGATTACTAATATGTAAACTAGTTCTCTCTGAACTTGCGCTTCAATTATTAAAGAATCTTTCTGCTCTTTAAACAGAGCTGCAGTAGGCTAACAGCTCTAGCTGCACTGTATTGCTAAACCAGAAGAATTTGGCTCTCTGCACCTCCCAAACATTTCTTAACTCTGACAGCTCGCTCTACCACAGATACTCCCCTTTCACTTACTTCAAGTAAGTTACTCTTGTGAGACAAAAGTTCTGATATATCCCTGGTTTTGACTCAAAAGTTTCATGGTGACGTTATACCTTTATACCTGTGGCAATGTGTTTGTATGAAATTTAAGTAACCATGAACCCAAGGTGAAACACATAGTTCAAATCATGGTTTAGTCAAGTTAAAAACCCTAAATACATAATGAATTGTCCACATCATAAAAGACATCAGAACAACAACATTCCCCACTGCCTAGTTTATAATACAGAACATCCTTTTCCTATTCTCATGGAACAATATTAAGCCCCTTTCCAAAGGAATGATCTTGCTGTCAGACCAGATCCAAAACACTATCTTTAAAATTAATACCACTTCCTCAATTCCATTTGAGCTTCACTTTAAACATGCTTTCTACTTATCAGAACTTTCCAAATAGTATTAATTTTCATTATTGTCATCCATTTTGCTTTTAGAAATCTGACCTCTTTATATCATATAACCTTCAATTATGCAGGTAATTATACAACCCTCCCAAATTCTGAGACTTGCAACTTCAAACAACAAGCACTGCTAAGTCAATAAAAGTCTACAGGGAACCTAATTTTTCATTAGGTGACTAAGTTGGTATGGCTTAATGCATTTTAAATACATAACATTTTAAATTGAAACAGTTACTTTGCTGACATTTTGAACAGTGGTATTGCTTCCACAAAATATCTCTTCAATAGAAGCATTTACATTTCACTTGAATTCTACACAATGGTAAACCTGTACCTTTGTTCCTCTCCAGTTTTTCAGTGAAAGGAACTGCTGAATTAAAGTAACCAATTCAGGTGCTTTCAGCCATTCTGATATGTAGCATAGATGTAGCCAGGATGTCATAGAGAAGGTCTTGCACTCTGTATGGCATCTTTTTATAGCAAGCTTATGCTTACTACAAATCACTAATAAATCCACTGGAGACTGGAAGTTTCCTGTATCTCTGAATGTAGCCAATTCCTTACAACACCTGAAGTTGTAGTGCTTAAGGAGAGATAGTGACAACATTATTTTCCTTCCCTCCACCTTCTGTTTGGTCATGCCACAGATTCAGACTCTTCAGCAGACCTACCAACTAGAAGAAAAATATCTGTTTCCACTGTTAATTGTATCATTACCTGTAACTGACAACTTATTTTTTCCACTGAGCTTCCCACCTAATTTTAACTAAAATGCTAAAAACATGTAATAGGAAAACCTCAGAATTTAGGCTCATCGCATGGGACACGAAAGACAGGCAAAGACATCTTGAGGACTGAAAACCAAAACCAAGCACCTATCCATCCCTTCTATCAACGAATTTTATAGTTATATGCATATTCAAAAGTCTTCCAGATATTTGAACTAATTGTTGTAGGACTACTGTTTTTTTCAACTGCATGTGTTAATTTTCCTTCATATAGTTTTAGGCATCTGGAAAAGGAGGAGAGATGTTGAGGAAGGTGGGAAGGCTGATTCACTGACCCACTAGCACACACAAGAGTTTTGAAACTTGTAACCTTGAGTAGGGTACAGATACAGTTTTCAAATGTGTTTACATTTTTTTCCAAGTTTGTGCCAAAGTATGCATCATCAAGTTTAATATCAGGTCATCTGCCCAGTTGTGTCCCCTTACAGCCTATTGCGCACCCCCCAATCTATTCACTGGGGGGTAGAGTGAGAAACAGAGAAAGCATTGACGCTGTGCAAACACTGTTCAGCAAAAGCTAGAACATTAGTGCGTTATCATTACTGTTTTGGTCAAAAATCTAAAACACAGCACTATATGAGCTGCTATGAAGAAAACTAACTCTAGCCTAGCCAGGCCCAGTGCAAGGTTCACAGAATCACAGAATCACAGAA
>NW_010536083.1:1245-2855 GCF_000687285.1 Phaethon lepturus | reverse complement strand
CCCCCCCCTTGGCCCTCATGCCCCCCTCGTCTCGCTCCTGTCTATCTCAACCCTTGCTCCTCTTGCTCCTCTCTCACTCTCTTTCTTGGCCCTCACATGTTGCACTCCCATCTTGCTCTCCCCCTTCCTCGGCCCTCACCCCTCTTGCTCTCTCCCTTCTTGGCCCTCGCTCCTCTCGCTTCCCTCTCTCTTGGCCCTCGCCGCCCTCCCCTTTCTCCTCCCTCTCATGCCTCACTCCATTTCTCCTTTCCTCCACTCCATCTCAGCCCTTGCTCCTCTTGCTCTCCTATCTCACAGCCTATCTCACTCTCCCCTCTCCTCTCTTGCTCCTCCCCTCTATTCTCCCTTGTGCCTCTGGCTCTCCTCTTGTTCCCCCCTCTCTCAGCCCTTGGTCATTTGGCTCTCCTCCCGCTCTTCTCTCTCTTGGTCCTTGATCCCATCTCAATAACCTCTAGCTCCTTTCTTTCTTGGTCTTTGCGCCTCTTGTTCCCCTCTCCCTTGGCCCTCATACCTCTTGCTTCTTTCTCCCTTGCTCCTCACTCATCAAAATCTCCTCTGTCTCAGCCCTCAATCCCCAGGCTCTTCTCTCTTGGCCCTTGCTTCTTGCTCCCCCTTTCTCTTGTCCCTTGGTCCTCATGCTTTCCTCTCTCTCAGCCCTTCCTCAACTCGCTCTCCTCTCCCTTGCCCCCCACTCCTTTTGCTCTCCTCTTTCTCCCCTCTCGCTACTTGCTGCTCTCTCCTCCCTCTCAGCCCTCGCGACTCATGCTCGCCTCTCTCTTGTCCCTTGCTCCTCTTGCCCCCCCCCCGGGCTCTTCCCCTCGCTCCTGTCTCTCATCCCTCATTCCCCCAGCTCCCCTCTCCTCCCTTGCACCTTGCTCCCCTCTATCTCATCTCTTGCTTCTCTTGCTCCCCTTCCTCTTAGCCATAGACTCTTGCTCCCCTCTGTCAGTTGTTGCTACTTGCTCCCCTGTCTCAGCTCTTGCTCCACACCCTCCCATGGCTCTCACTCCCCTCACACCCCTTAATCTTGCTCTGGGTTCTCACCCCTTGCTCCCTCCGCACTCACCCCTTGCTCCCTTCTCTCTCAGCTGTTGCCCCATGCACCTTGCTCTCCTCTGTCTTGGCCCTTGCACCCCACTCCCTTCTATCTCGTCTCTTGCTCCTCTTCCTATCAGCCATAGGTTCTTGCTCCCCCCTGTCAGCTCTCCTCACTCCCCTCTTTTGGCTCTTGTTCTTGCTCTCTTTGTTCACAGCTCTTGCTCCCCTTGCTCTCGGCTCGTGCTCATCTTACACCCCTCGCTCCAGGCTCTCACTCATCTTGCTCTTGGCTCTTATGCCCCTTGCTTGCGCCTCTCCTTCCTCTCCGTTGTTCCCCTCCCTTGTCCCTTGCTGTTGGCTTGCTGCCCTCATTCCTCATGATCCCAGCTCTTCCCATCTTTCCCCTCTCTCATACCCCTCACTCCTGGCTTCTGCCCCCGCCTCCCAGCTCTCACCCCTCACTGCCCTCACTCTCACCCCATGCTCTCACCCCTCACTCCCTTCTCTCTCTCCCCACCCCCTTGCTCCTTCCTTTCCTCTCTTGACTCTTGCTCCTCGCACTTCTTCCTTGT
>NW_010536083.1:425-1230 GCF_000687285.1 Phaethon lepturus | reverse complement strand
CCTCTTGCTCCCCTCTCACAACCCTCCCACCTCTCTTGCTCCTCGCTCTGTCAGCTTCTGCACCCTTCACTTGCGGATCTTGCTCCCCTTGCTCCTTTCTCACCCCTCTACTCTGGGCTCTTGCTCATCTTGCTCTCAGATCTCGCTCCCCTCGTTCTTGACCCTCGCTCTTGCTCTTGGCCTTCTCTCCCTTCACTCCTGCCTTTTGCTCTCCCCCCTCTCAGCTGTCACCCCATGCTCCTCATTCCACTCTCTCTTGGCTCTCACACCTTGCTCCTCGTGCCTCCCTTTATCTTGTCTCTCAGTCCTCTTGCTCTCCTTCCGCTCAGCTGTAGGCTCTCACTCCCCTCTGTTGGCTCTCGCTTCTTGCTCCCCTCTGTAGGCTTGTCACCCAGTGCTGTGGGGACAGACAGGTTCTTTTGGGGATCCTTGGCAGAATGACGATGGCACTAAGTTGTAGTTACAATTAAAGCTTTATTTTTTTTTAACAGAATTTTATGATCAGCATAGCATAGAATTTTATGATCAGAGTAGCACAGGAGTTTTATAAGTAGAATCATTGTAGCAAAATTTTATAAGTAGCATAGCACAGAATTTTATAGGACAGGTTTGCTTACGGTTCCTAATCACCTGGACCCTCTACAGATTGGGTCAAATCTGTGGTGGTCAGAGGCCGTCTTGGGCTTAGCGACCATAAAATGATAGAATTCTCAATTCTTGTCGAAGGAAGGAGAGGGGTCAGCAGAACTGCTACCATGGACTTCCGGAGGGCAGACTTTGGCCTATTCAGGTCACTGGTCGAGAG
>NW_010536083.1:0-202 GCF_000687285.1 Phaethon lepturus | reverse complement strand
CAGGATAGAGCTGGTTTTCTTCACAGAAGCTAGTGTGAGACTGTGTTTTGGATTTGGGATGAGAAACTGTTGATAATGTGCTGATGTTTTATATGATAATGTGAATTATATGTCACATTATATGATAATGTGAATGTGTGGGGTGTGGGGTGTGGGGTGAATGTGTGGGGTGGAACATGGTCACCAAGGATGAGGAAAAGGC